>NW_022196913.1:28881580-28930027 GCF_008632895.1 Mastomys coucha
AACTCAGAAATCCACCTGCCTCTGCCTCCCAAGTGCTGGGATTAAAGGCGTGCGTCACCACTGCCCGGTTTAAATTTACTTCTAAATGCTGTAGTGCACCCTGAAGGAAGAGTGGGCTCTATGACAAGATGGCTGGCAGCCTACATACAGTTTGATATTGTACCCCATTCTGCCTACAGTTCTTTGCCTGTGTGTGTGTGTGTGTGTCTGTGTGTATGAGGGGTGTGTGTGTGTGTGTGTGTGTGTATGAGGTGTGTGTGTGTATGTGCTTGTGTGTGTGTGGTGTGTATGTGTGTGTATGTGTGATGTGTGTGTATGTGTGGTGTGTGGTGTGTATGTGTGTATGTGTGTGTGTGTGTGTGGTGTGTGTGTGGTGTGTGTGTGTGATGTGTATGTGTGTATGTGTGTGTATGTGTGGTGTGTGTGTATATGAGGTGTGTGTGGTGTGTGTATGTGTGTGTATGTATGGTGTATGTGTGTGTGTGTATGTGTGTGTATATATGTGTGGTATGTGTGTTGTGTGTGTGGTGTGTGTGTATGAGGTGTGTGTATGAGATGTGTATATGTGTATGTGTGTGTGTGTGTGTGTGTGTGTGTGTGTGAGAGAGAGAGAGAGAGAGAGAGAGAGAGAGAGAGAGAGAGAGAGAGAGGGCGATTTATCCAAGATAAAGTGCCATGAACAGAAATGTACCTTCCTGGTTTCTGACAGTTCCTCTGGGGTCCAAGTATCATCAGACAGGGAGAATTTCACCCTCTAGGGGTCAACTAACACTAATGCATGCCCTTCATGAGGAGGCTGAATTATTAAAGCTGCACTTCTCATTGTCCCTAGAGACTTTATCCAGAGATCAGATGTCATCAGTGAGGTCATGGCTCGTGCAGGGTTGAGTGGGCAATTCGCAGAGCCAGCATCTGTCTTAGGAACCGACTAAGCTCGTACCACAGGACAGCTTAAACCAAATAACTCTTTCTCTTTTTATGATTTTCCCTTCTTTGCCTGCATTCCGAAGAATATTTTTAAATTCATAAAAATAAGCCAGGCTTAGTGTAATCCCAACACTTGGAGGCTGAAGCAGGAGAATTACTACAAGTTTGAGGTCACCCTGGGCTGAATGTGACTACCAGGCCAGCTAGGACTACAAAGCAAGAACATGTCTCAAAATAAATAAGAACTGTGGCGATAGCGTAACTGTAGTTACAGAGTCACAGTATAGGTTCTGGGAACTGACCACGGGTCCTCAGGAAGAACAGCCTGTGCTCTTAACCACTGAGTCATCTCTCCAGCCATATGACCTGCTTTTTGAGCATGCCCAAAAGACAGGGCCCAGCATAGCCCTAATAAGCATAGAGTTTCAAAGCACAGAAAACCCTGAGTGATTTCATCCTACCCGCAACCCCAGGAGCAGTTCTCCAAGTATTTTCTCATTTGAAACAGTGTTCTTCCCTGGCTGCATCCATGGGTGACTTCAGCCATTAACCTAGTGGCCCCTGAGTTCTTAAGACAGTAGCATCATTCCCAACGTGCCTAATGACACATCTGGGTATGTCTTGAAACTGGTTCCTTGCAGAGAGGCCCCAGGCTCTGAGGAAACAAACTATTTGCAGAGTGCTGAGATTTTTCTTTTCAAAACTTTCAAGCTACTCAAAGCTCAGACCTGAGCAAATGCCCGCCCCCGGCCCCCAGCTTTGCCAAACTCTCTGAAGGACTGAGGCTTCCTACAGGAAGGAAAATGCCATTCTTCCCACATCCCACAAGAGTGACTGCACTGAGCAGAGCGAAGAGTCAAATAAGAACTTCCTCGAGCTCTCTGAACAGGCTGGAGCCTGTCGGTGTTTACTAAGTGTCCTCGCTCTGGTTGGAATGGCAATTTGCACAGGCCTGAGCCTCAGTGAAGCTGGCCGTGAGGGAGAAGCAGAGCTGGCCAGTGCTGCTTACCACCATAGGGAGACTTGCAAGGCTTGCCCAGCTGCAGGAAGTGCTCACTGGAGAGACACTCTGGCTGGGACCCTTGAAGTCCACCTCTGACTGCTCTCATTAGGTCATCTGAAACTGGGATGGTAGAATAGGTATGATCAGGCATTAGTAACCTTCAGCATCTCATTCCCTTAACATCATAGTGAGATGGGGACCCCCTACTCAACCCAGGGGGTCATTCTGGGGCTTCATAACATCACATTGAAAGGGTCTACCTCACTTGGGTAGAATCAAACCCCCTCCCCAAAATTTTGTATGTGTGCGCATGCGTGTCTGTGTGTGATAGAGAGAGGCAGGTACAGAAACCTGAGGAAGACCTCAGCTCTCATCCTGCCGGGTGCTAACATCCACTTCATTGGGGTTTGTTTGTTTTGAGACAGGGTCTCTCACCAGTCTGGGACTCTCTACGTAGACTAGGCTTGCAGGCACAAGCCACAAAGGACAATCTCTCTGCCTTCTTTCTACTGAGAATCCAAGCTCATACCACCAAGCCTGGCCGCTTCTTTCTTATTTTTTTTTTTAATTTAGCAAGGAAAAGATACATATAAATGTATGGTATGTGACATGATATTATGAAACAGACACACACTAGAGAGAGTGGCTCACTCAGCTTGTTTAACCTGGAGTGTGGATCTCTTCCTATGGAGTATGCATGGCTGATTCCCTGTCACAATAGTACCGCCTTTTTGCACAGTCCCGAGTCTGTTCTTAGAACATCCACATTCTAGAGTTGCCTGACTACTTTGATATCACATTTAACTTGTTCATCTAAGCCCCAGCTATCCAATGCACTACATTGTTCTGCCTGTCCTGCAGCAGGTACTGTGGACTCGTGGAAAATAGGAACATGCCTCTTGTTCAATGCTATCACTGTTGAAACGTCTTGTGCCATTGTGCAGAGGAATGCGGATCTAACACCATTCCTGTGCTCTTTGCAGAACATGTGCGCCATTGAAGCGGAGTTGGAAAGTCTGCTGGGAGAATTCTCCATCAAGATGAAAGGTAATAATCTATCCTTGTTCAGAGAGGGATAAAGGTGCCATGTCCACAGAGCTTCGAGAGAAGGCATGCTGTTGCAAAGACATAGGGTCACCTGCTCTTGGGCCTTCCACTCATGCTAATTTCTTGATGGGTCTCCTCTTGAACCTTGCCTTCACATTTGAAAATGGCGTTTACTGAATAAGCAAACCAACAAACCTCAGAATCCATCCCATGACTCAGTAATCACCACCTTTTCTTTTCCCTCTAATGAACTAGAAAACTCCAGAGGAGGAAAAGCCAAGTATGTCAGCAACGTCTGTAAACTTCAGTACAGCTCTGAGAGAACAGGGCCATCTTATGTAACCACAGTGCCATGGCCTGTTGTCCCATTATCACATCTAACGGAATTTGTTATTAACCTACTTTGTTTGCAGATATCCCCAGCTGTCTCCCGAATGCTTCCTAGGGTAGCGTTGCTTCAATTAGGACCCACACAAGGTCCACGTGTTATAATTAGTTGTCAGTTGGGCTCTCTTTAATCCAACACCACCACCACCACCACCACCACCCCCCGTCCGACCTCCTAGACTTGCCTGGCAGCCTCTTTACATCGTCACTTAGCCATCTGTTTATTTATCTACTTTGAATATTTTCTTTTTAGTTCAAAGACAAAGTTTTTCTGTGTAATTCGGGCTGGTTTCAAACCCACGACAATCAATTTTCCTCCTGTAATGGGCCAAGCACTGGGATTACAGGCCCACCTCACGATACCTGTCTCACCACACCCATCTCACCATGGCTTGCTGCCACGTCAATCATTTCATCTGTTCCTCTGCTCTTAGGTTACTGTGAGTCTGTTCTAACCCAGAGCACTGTTGTTTTAGACCACAGCACCTGCAGCACAAAAGAAGAAAGGAGAGCTTCACCTAGATATGGTGAGCCTGACTCTACAGTGTTCACAATGCCCATCAGGGCTGTGGGACAGTGGCATCACAGCCAGCCCCTTTCTCTCTCATGTTTGGCTCATTTGACTGTAGCTGAGCAGCTGGGCCCCTGCAGTCCTTTCTCTGGATTGGTTTGCTTGTTTAACAGTTTGATCCATAGGTTGCTAATGGGGATTATTATCTTACCTACTTTCTGCAATAAGAAGAATGAAAAAGGGAAACTCCCTTTAAATCGGTTCTGGGTGGAGCTGGAGAGATGGCGTAGTAGTTAAGGACGCCAGTGTTTCTTATAGAGGGTGTGGGTTCAGTTCCCAGTGCCTACATGGGAGCTTACAACCGTTGGTAACTCCAGTTCCCAGGGATCTGATACCCTCTCTGACCTCCTCAGGCAGCAGGCAAATGTGTGATGCACATACCTAACTCCTTGCCTGTGTTGGACATCTGCATCTTTCCAACTCTCCAGGTCCATTTGCTTCCACTTAGGTCTCTACCTGAGTCAGTGGTTCAGAACTACTCTAGACCCATGCTCCCTCTTAGCAATTCAGAATCTATACAGCCAGGATGGAGGTTTCTAGAGGTCTCTCTAAGCTTTCAGGATGATTCTGTCAGCAGCCTGGTTCATTGCAGCCTAGCATACTGAGTGAAGTTACTTTGCCACCGTTAATACAAGGATTGTCCATGTCCCATGGCATGTAGGCCAGCACATGGAGACTGAGGTCACCACGCCTAGTAACACAAGGACTGCTCAGGTCCTGCTTCTGATGTTCACTGGTATCAGGTGCTTCCATTTTTGATGAGAGAAGTAATTTCTTCTATTTCCTGTGTGGACACCAGTAGCCAAAAGACATTAGATGACTTCTCCAAGGCCACACAGTAAGCTCATGTCAGACTTGAAGCTGAATCCTGGGGTCCTGGCTCCTACATTGTTACTTTTCCCATCTCTATAACAAATGCCTGATTTCAAAAAGGAACTTTGGGGTGAAAGTGTTTGCTGTAGTTTATGGCTTGAGTGGGGGACAATTGGTCATGGCAGGGAGGGTATAAAAGAGCTCATAGCTATGGGGGTCTGCAGCTAAGACTCCTCAAGTTTCCCAGGACCAGGAGCAGAGAAAGGACAATGCTAGTGCTCACCTCACCACCACCCCTGTTTGTTTGTTTCATTCAGTCTAATACTCAAGCCTGCATTCAGGGTATGTCTTAACCTCTAAAGTAATTGACTTTGGAACCCTCATGGACACATCCACAGGTTATGCCTCATTACATCTCAGTGCCCTTTCCTTTCCTTTCCTTTCCTTTCCTTTCCTTTCCTTTCCTTTCCTTTCCTTTCCTTTCCTTTCCTTCTTTCTGGACAGGGGTCTCATGTAGTATTTGCTTCATAGCTGAAGCTGGCCTCAAACTCTTGATATTCTTACCATCCTCCACCCACTGAGTGCTAGGGTTATAGTCACTGTCTCGAGCAATAAGGTAGACCTACATAGTTTGTATAACTTATTATGCTAAGGGTCATCACACGAGTTTCACATGCTAAATTCTTAACTATGGTCCTTAGCCTATATTTGAGCTAAAGGTCTGGTTTCAGTCTCCAACAGTAGTCCTGGCTCAGGAGACTCCCCAGACTCATGGGTTCTGATTAAGCTATTTTTACATGTCTAAAAGGCATTTCTTACTATGCTCATTATAGTCAGCAACCACCATAACCACTTCTAGGCATTTTTTATTCAAGTAGTTTGACCATGGAAATTAACCATCACAGCTGCCAGTATATGACCACCTCAATGCCACATTATGAAGAAATTCTAATAATGGAGCAGACACTATCAACCATTGCTCAGATGCTGATTTTCCCCAGAGAAGCGGTTCCCTTGAGCCTAAAACATAGGCATCTGAATTGTATGGTACGGGGAAGGGACTACCCACCCACCCACATGATCCAAATCTCAGACCTGGAGGTAGTAAGCTTCTGCCATAGGTGGAGATGCCCTGGTCACCAACTGGGAACTGGGTGACCTGGGCCGAGGTAGTGAACACCTGAGCCACCTGCTCTGTTGTCCCACACCTGAGCCACCTGCTCTGCTGTCCCACACCTGAGCCACCTGCTCTGTTGTCCCTCTGCCCACTCTTCTCATATGCTTCCTTGGTTGCCCCAAACTCAACTTCTATCACCTCTACCCTCCTAAAGTAAAAAACCCAGAAACTGCAGCTATGATTACACACATACACACACATACTCACACATGTGCACATACATGCCCCATCCTTTTCTCCCTCCACAAAAGGAGGGAGAAGACGTCCCAGATGCCATGACATCCCAGATTCTCATGAGCTACTGCTGTCCATTATGTTTGGCTAGTATACACCTCAACCCCTACTCCCACCCCTGTTCCCCAAACCAAGCACTTGCCTCACATTCTCAGATCTGACAACCCCTGAGTTCCTCCCGCCACACCCTCCCACACTTCCCTTTTGCTCAATCCCACAACTAATTACAATATGAAAGGCAGTTGTCCCGCGATGGTGAAGATAAAGACTTGGGGACAAGAGCAAGAGCCCGCTAAGCTTTGCACACCAGCCTTTGCCACCTCGTGACCCATGGACACCACAGTTGTCTGGAGATTCGGGGTGGAGGGAAATCTCTGAGTAGCATATCTTCACTCGGTGGGCATACATGAGTGACTGGACCAATCACATGACCAGACTGTTGTTGAAGCCAGCCCAGGATGGATGGAGGGGTTGCTAGGGCAGAGGCAGGAGGATCTGAGTGCAAAGCTAGCTTGGGCTACATAGTAAACTGTCTCAAAAGAAAAAAAGAAATTTAAGTCAGGTTTGGTGGTCCATGCCTGTAATCTTCGCACTCTTAAGGCTGAGGCAGGAGGACTGTGAGGTTGTGGCCAGCCGAGGCTTCAGAGTGAGACACTGTCAGAAAGAAAGAGGGGGGGCATAGAGGGAGGGAGGAAAGAAGGAAGGAAGGAAGGAAAGAAGAAGGAGAAGAGGGAGGGACAGATAGATAGACAGAAGAAAATTAGAAATAAAAACTTTAAGAGAAGGTTCCTACAGAGGAGCGGGTTGGAGAGTGGAGAGAGCTTCCTAAACTAACCTTTGGCTAGAACAACTAAACTGAAAGTCCCTCCCGAAAGTGGGAATGCTGCCCAAAGCTGTCAGGGAGCGTGTTGTGATCTTTGAGCTCTGTAAAAGGGCCAGATTCTGAAAACCGGTAAGAGCCTAGCTGTATTCAGGACCCCAAACCAGGAGAGAAGCTAAGAATTGCAGTCTCTTACAGAAACTGCTTTTCTTCCCGATGATCACCTCATTCAAATGAGTGCCAGGAGTTCACATGTCCAGAGGTCACTACTAGCTAGTGACCATGACCTTTAGGGCAAGACCAGCCTCTGGTGAACTAGGAAACCTGCCCATGGAGCAGGAAGGCCAGAATTAAGGCAACCAGCTATCTGGCACTTGGCAACTTGCCTTGCAGTCTGAGGTGCACTCTTAGGAAGGTCACGGCAGAACTGGAAAACAATGGAGTACCTCTCTGACCAGAACCGTGTCTGAGCAAAGGGAGCCAGTGGCCTGGGGGAGCCAGGTGAGCAGCTGTATGGCTGTGTGTAGCTGTGTGACTGTGTGTAGCTGTGAGGCTGTGTGCAGCTGTGTGGCTGTGTGTAGCTGTGAAGCTGTATCGGCAACCTTTCTCCACTGCGATAAATTCTCTGAAAGAAGCAACTTAAGAGGAAAAGGATCAGCCGGGCGGTGGTGGCGCACGCCTTTAATCCCAGCACTTGGGAGGCAGAAGCAGATGGATTTCTGAGTTCGAGGCCAGCCTGGTCTACAGCGTGAGTTCCAGGACAGCCAGAACTGTACAGAGAAACCCTGTCTCAAAAAAAAAAAACAAAAAAAAACCAAAAAAACAAAAAACAAAAAACAAAAAAAAAAAAAAAAAAAAAAAAAAAAAAAAAAAAAAAAAAAAAAAAGGAGGAAAAGGATCCATTGTGGCTCAAGATTTGGAGGAATTTAGTTCACTGTGGGAAGGGGAGCTGTGGTAGTTGGAGGGGCTTGCAGCTGAGGCAGGGGTTAGGGTGGATCAGGAAGCCAGACAGAGGCTGGAAGTAGAGCAGGGCCTATAAACCTCAAGAAGCACTCTCCAGTGTCTGATTCCCTCCAGCTAGGCCCTAACTCTTACAGACTCCATAACCTCCCAAAACAGAGCTACCCAGCTGGTGACCAAAGGTTCAGCCACGAGCCAGGGGACATCCTTTATCCACAGTCACACTGGGGGCAGCACCCTGTCCTCCATTCAGGCTGTGGCAGAGCTGTTAGATCAGGAACACAGGAACAAGGTAAAAGATCAAAGAAGACCCATGTGAAAGAACCCAGGGATCGTATCTGAAGAGTGGCCATAATGAAAACTTAGCTGATACAGCAGTCACCACCAAGCAGCTGAGAAAACACTGACCTCTCTACAGCTGTAGAAATGCCAGCAGGGCCTCGGGCCAGAATTGGGAGAACATGGTCAGGCCCCAAAGTCCACCTATCACTGCTGGAGCTCCAGTGTAGGTGCTCACCCCAGAGCAGCCTGGACCATGAACACCATTGCCCAGGGGAGCTTTGAAAGGCATTGTCTGGGACTGACTCCTCCTGCCTGCTGCCCTTCTGCTGTTATCATTGTCACCAGAGGCTGGAAGATGCCTTATAAGGAATGCCAAGAAACTGCTTCCATTCCATGGGCAGCGAGACCCAAATCCCATCACTGCCATAGCCCTCCCTCACCTGGGAAGTTCTTCACATATGAAATTTTTGGTGATTTTGAGAAGGGAGATGGTCAAAGAATCCCCCACCCTTCTCAGCATATCCATCATGGTACATGGTCAGCTTTTCTGAAGCAGGGTCCCAATTGTCACCTCATATGTAAACAGGCAGTGGATTAACCAGGAGCTGATAATTTATAGGTTTTTCAAAGGGTAAATCAGGTCTTGTTAGAATTAGCACATCAGGCTTTAGCACAGATTCATAAAAGCCAGCCAGCAGTGCTTTCTTTCAGATGTATTTTTGTGGGGTGGGGGGAAAAAAAGCCTAAATGCTCTAGAACTATTCATGAAAATAGCTTCCTCCAATCTTGCTTTTATTACAGTGGGTCCTCCTAAGTGGCTCATTAGCTTCTAATTGTTAGTGGGAGCCAGTCCTAAATGGATGGGCTCGCCAACTAAAAAGCATGCTAAGTTGGTGAACTGCTGCCACCTAGTGATGAATGATGGTAAGAGGTGACTCCATTTTGAAGCTTCCTGGATTCATCTTATTCATAACCATGCCCGTGGACCAATGGGTAGCAGATTTGTCCATTTGAGATAAATTGAGCCATTCATTGAAGGTAAAATATACAGTGTGACATCATCCTTGTGATGTCTACATGAGTAAAATCTTGTTTGCTAGAAACACCACCCAGGGCAGGGAAGACAGCATAAAACAAGCAAAAGAATATGGGTTTGGATCTGCAGAGCCCACATAAAAAGTGGGCTTGGTGTCATGTGATTATAATCCCAGCTTGGCCTCAGAAGGAGAAGGGAATTGAGACAGGCAGTAGGTCCCTGTACTTTCTAGCCAGCCAACCTAACCAAACAGCAACCTCCAGGTTCAGTAAGAGATCCTATCTCAAAAAAATAAGGTGTGTGGAGCAACTGAGGAAGACAATATGGAACTCTGGCATCCGCAAGCATAGGCAAACATGTACAAACACACGGGAAACATGCCGCAGGACTCAAAGGTTGGAAATGGAAAACATCTGTGCTAAATTTTTCACTGCAATTTTGTCATAATTTTCATGAGAAAATTAAAATTGTAAGTTAATATTTTCACCCTCCCACGGTGGGCTCTTAGTAGATATCTATAGGAAGGGGAAAGGTGACGAAAGCTGGGACTCCAGAGCTGTCCCAGAGTGGTGGCCATGTATTAGGACAAGGTGTGGCTGCTGAAGCGGTAAGCCTCAAGTGGAGCCGTCCACTCCAAAGTGACTTGCAGATGGCACAGGGGAAGGAAAGCCACCTTGTGCTAACTGGATCTGTCAATCAATGCAGGCTACAGTCATTTGCGAGGAGGGCACCTCATTTGAGAAAATTCCTCCGTAAGATCCAGCCATAGACCATTTTCTTAGTTTGTGATTGATGGGGAAGGGCCCAGCCCATTGTGAGTGGTGCCATCCCTGGGCTGGGAGTCCTGGGTGCTATAAGAAAGCAGGCTGAGAAAGCCAATTAGCAGAAACCCTCCGTAGCCTCTGAATCAACTCCTGACTCTAGGTTGTTGCCCTGTTTGAATTCCTGTCCTGATTCCATTCAGTGATGAACAGTGACAATGAAGCTTCCGCTAAATAAACCCTTTCCTCCCCAAGTTGCTTTGGTCACGGTGTTTCATCCCAGCACCGATAACCTTGTTCTTTCAAAGAAACAGGCATTGGCGGTTGGTGGATTGGATTTGGTTTGTTTTCTTCTCTATTTAAATTTATTTGTATGTGGACTTGAGTTCTGCTCTCGTGTATGTCTGTGTGAGGGTGTCAGATCCTGGAGTTGCAGACAGTAGTGAGCTGTATGGCGCCTTGCTGCCCGGATGGCAGCAATAACGACCAAGCACCAAGACTTCTTCTCTCGACGGTTTACTTAGGAAATTTTCTTCTTGTGTTACCAGCTCTTTTAGGTTTCTAAGTGTTAACAGCTCTTTCAGGTGCCCAGGTATTATAGCTCTCCTAGATTCCTAAGTGTTAACAGCTCTTTTAGGTATTACGGCTCTTCCTGCCTCCCAGGCGTCGCCCGCCTCCGTGGAATCCCGCTTCTTGCTTCTAGGTGCCGCGGCTCTTCCCGCTTCTGCAGAATGGGCGGCAGGCGGCCGGCGGCAGTGGCTCCTGGGTAGTGCTGCTCTTGTCTCTGCGTAGTCGCCGCTGCTTCGCCGTTGCTCTTGCTGCTGCTCTTGCTTTGGAAATGGCGTGGCGTGGAATGGCGTGGCGTGGAATTGCCCTGACTGCCTGGAGAGCGCCCCTTTTTATACCCGTGCCCAAGCCCTTGTGGTTCTACTGGATTGGTTCTCTGGCAATCACCTCATTAGCATACACCTGCTTGGGAGGGGTTTGGTAGCATGCACCTGCTCGGGTTTGGTGCATGATTGGTTAGCATACACCTGCTCGGGAGACACCTAATTTGCATGAGCCCGGGCTCGGGAGGGGCACATGTGCAGTGGAATCGTCTATCACTGCCGCCACGTGCTGCCACCACGTGCGTATCATCCGAGCGGCTGCCTACAGTGAGCTGCCACATGGGTGCTGGGAATTGAACCCACATACTCTGGAAGAGCAGTCAGTGCTCACAACTGCTAAGCCATCTTTCCAGCTCCTTGGTTTGTTTTCTTATTCACCAGTTTGGGGTACATAACAGTCTGTTTCTAGCAAGTTCATAAGCATCAACAGAGGCATCACTGTGCCATATAAGAAGAATGAAAGAAACAAGAGTGAGTGTGCTACAGACGAGCGATAGGCATGGGGACAAAGACTCACAAGGGAGGTATTTAGTGTCACAGATCTTGGGACACAAGGAAAAACAAGAGGCCAGTTTATTTTCATGGGAATATTTTGGTCAGTGAAAGAATAGGTCTTTCTGGTCCTGCTGCCCTGATCCTGAAATCTTCCAAAGGTATACAGAGTTCTAACCACCCAACAGCCTCCTGGAAACCTCCTCCCACCACCCTACCGGGACGTGCCCTGCTTAGCTGGACAATACTTGCAAAGGCTATTTTCTGAAGATGCCCCTAAACCTGTTACCTGAGTTTTCTCCTCTTTCACATACTACTTGAGTTTTTAACCCATGACAAATTGGGTCTCTAAAGAAAGGAAATGTGTTCTGCAACTCACAGCCCAATCTCTTGTTTATAGGTCTGGCCGGCTTTGCCCGCCTCTGTCCTGGAGATCAATATGAAGTAAGTAACATGTTGGTTTTCATGCTGGCATTGAAGGCTTGAAGGGCAGGAACTGGCTATAGTTTTGGTTGTTGTTGTTGTTGTTGTTGTTGTTGCTGTTGCTGCTGCTGCTGCTGCTGCTGCTGCTTCTTTGGCACTATTAACCAAGGAACTTGTACATGCTCAGTAAGTGTTCTACCACTGAGCCACATCTTCAGTCTACAGCTGGCCAGTAGCTATGCAAACAGGGTTCCTGAAAGAAAGGATGGGGCCTGGAAATAGGGGGGGTCTGACTGCGAGAGAAATAACGAGACCAAGTCAAAATATTCCAATCAAGGTCCAACTTTCCTTAGGAGACTCAGCCTCATATATATGAAATGAAAACATCTCTCAATGCCAGAATCTCACCGAGCCATTAGCATCTAGTCGTTAGTAGAAATGTGCCAGGCAGAAATGCTCAGCAACACATCGGGTGGTGGCTCCTAGTAGAAACTTCAGAAGCTGCAGAGAAGATAATAGAGTTCTCCTTTTCTCAGAAAACCTCACCCTAGGTGAGCCAGCTCTGTCAGCAGAGCAGGAACTGAGGGGAAGGGCACATCAGTCATTGTTTTACTTTTAAAAAGGGGGGGGGGCACTCAGGCGCGCAGATGCCTAAAAAGATTAAAGCTTGAGTTTTAGGCAGTTGTGAGCCTTGTGCAAATGCTGGGAACTGAACTTGGCTCCTCTGCAAGAATAGTATGTGCTCTTAATGGCTGAACCATTTCTCTACTCCTACTTTTTATTTTGAAAACAGTAGTTCATAAAGTTATTCAGGCTAACCTTGAATTTGTGATCCTCCTGCCTCAGATGTCAGGCATGTACCACCAGGCCTGGGTCCAGTTGTTATTATTTTGCTTCATTCGTCTTTTAACATTTTGAGCCAGTGAGAAAGTTTGGAGGGTATTCTGAGAATTGACTCCCACATGTAGAACATGGCAGTTCCATATACCCGGCCATTACCATCCTCATGCTACGTCTCTCACTTCCAATTATGACCCATTTCCTCAACCAACCCTGAAAGAACAATCTTTCACATAAGCTTCAGACAATTCTTAACACCTACAAGATTTTTTTCTTTTTTTATATACTTTTTTATTTATTTTATGTGTATGAGTACACTGTAGCTGTACAGATGGTCGTGAGCCATGATGTCTGTGGCTGCTGGGAATTGAACTCAGGACCTCTGCCAGCCCCGCTTGCTCCAGCCCCGCTCACTCCAGCCCAGCTCACTCCAGCCCAGCTCGCTCTGGTGTAATTCACTGTAGCTGTCTTCAGACGAACCAGAAGAGGGCATCAGATCTCATCACGGATGGTTGTGAGCCACCATGTGGTTGCTGGGATCCGAACTCAGGACCTTCGGAAGAGCAGTCAGTGAGTGCTCTTACCCACTGAGCTATCTCACCAGCCCCAACACCTACAAGTTTTAACATTGCCTCTTTATTGGGTATTTTCTCTTTCTCGGGGACACAAATATAGATCAGATCAGACCTGATTAAAAGCAGATAAGTGCAGGTTTATTAAGTTTATTAAGGTTTATTAACCCTTGATGGGTTTCTTAGTTCCAAAGAATAGGGCTAAGGAAGTCACAACTCAGCTAAGGCAAGGGTTTTTATGGATTGTAGGCAAGGGGTGACAACATGTCAGCCAGGAGCAGGGACTGTGCCCAAGTATCGTCAAACTCTAAGCCCCTGGACCAGCCCTTGAGTGGGCTGGCCCTGTCAGAAAGGTGGGTTGCATTGACCACCAATATACAGAACTGGGCTTTTGACAATAATATTCTTTTGTTCAGAGTTTTCTCAGTGTAGGCTGAGCTGGGAGAAGGAAGGCACACAATGGGGTTTCCCAGCTTGTGCAAGGGCAAGCAGTGGGCTCTAGCCCAGTACTCTTCAACAAATGCTATGAGATAGAATACACTGTGTTCTCCTAGGCGCCCCCAACTCTACACTGCAGCAGCTTTACTTTCTGATCCAAGATCTAACCTAGGGTCATGATTGAGTCGGTCTTATGACTGAAAATAAATAAAACCTACCGGGTATATCCAACTCACTGCCTGGGGACTGCATACAGACAAGAATATAAATGTGACCTGACACAAAATTAAAAACTTCACACATTAGGAGATGTTTTTTGAATACGTGAACATTTTGGGTCACTCAATTGCACAGTTCTTGAGTGTGAACTTTCTGTATGACAATGTCAT
This sequence comes from Mastomys coucha, assembly GCF_008632895.1. Lineage (NCBI taxonomy): Eukaryota > Metazoa > Chordata > Mammalia > Rodentia > Muridae > Mastomys > Mastomys coucha. Next base: position 28,895,643 of record NW_022196913.1, read on the forward strand.
CTGCTCATACCCAAAGGTTGGACATCACCAAGACCTGATTAGAAAGTTTTCTTTTTCTTTTTCTTTCTTTTTTTTTTTGTTTTGTTTTGTTTTGGTTTTGTTTTATTTTTTTGAGACAGGGTTTCTCTGTGCAGCCCTGGCTGTCCTGGAACTCACTCTGTAGACCAGGCTGGCCTGGAACTCAGAAATCCGCCTGCCTCTAGAAAGTTTTCTTTATTTAAAAAAAAAAAAAATGTACTTATAAACTGCATAGTAGCTCATACCTGAAGGGATTGTTATTTGAGACATCCTGAGCCACACAGTAAGATCCTGTCTCAGAAACAAAACAACCAAAACTTTCTCAAAATCAAAAGGCCATTTGTCTCCACCTTCTTCAGAAGAGCATGCATATAATAATTTCCTCTTCTTGCAAAGGCTCTGATGCCTTTAATCCCAGCACTTGGGAGGCAGAGGCAGGTGGATTTCTGAGTTCGAGGCCAGCCTGGTCTACAGAGTGAGTTCCAGGACAGCCAAGGCTACACAGAGAAACTCTGTGTTGGAAAAAAAAAAAAAAAGACAAGTTTTATATGAGTGGACAGACTGACATAGAGCTATGACCTCTTTTTAAAATATCTATGTAGATTTATTTATTTTTTTGTATGTAAGTGCTTGCCTCCATGTATGTCTGTACACCATGCGTGTGTGATGCCTGAAGAAGACAGAAGAGGGTGTTAGAGAAGCCATAGTGTGTGTTCTGGGAACCAAACCTCAGTCTCTACAAGAGCAGTAAATGCTCTTAGTCACTGAGCCAACGATCCAGCCCCTGCTCCAACCTTTTACTAAAGACAGCTAGAGAACCAGAATGCACCCCTTACCTAGTCCAGATGTGCTACAATGTAGCTTGAATATTAGCACTCAGGAGTCAGGGGCAGGTAGAAGACTATGAGTTGGTGGCCAGCCAGATCTACTGAATTCCAGGGTAACCAGGGCTACATAGTGAGACTCTGCTTCAAGTAAATAAATTATTTAAGTTAACTCTCTTCTACACTCCTCACGGATTCCACTGAGAACCCAGACTGGGGGTGGGAAGGGGAATAAAGGGTGTGGGCCCGTTTCCTGGCCCCTTGGATCTGGGCAGTTGGGACGGAAGGTGGAGTCTGGTGACACAAGAGGCTCCCTAATGTCTTCACCCCAGATTTTCATGAAGTATGGCAGGCAGAGGTGGAAACTGAAGGGCAAAATAGAAGTGAACGGCAAACAGAGCTGGGATGGAGAAGAAACCGTCTTCCTGCCCCTCATAGTTGGGTTCATTTCAATCAAGGTACAGTGTGTCCATACCTTTTGTTGTCTTTCTTTCCTTCCTGGTGTCCTGACCCAATGACCCCTTGGTGGGGACCCTCCATCCCACAGGCTTCTCTCTGCACCAAGCCTCTTGTAGTTGAGATGTTCTCAAAGCCCTGAGACAACGTAACTGTAACAAAATAGCATTTTTTAAAATACCTGACCGATGTATTTCTAAAATGAGGAATCAACTGACTAAGAAAAAACCTTCTCTACCAGGTCACAGAACTCAAAGGCCTGGCGACTCACATCCTAGTAGGCAGTGTGACCTGCGAGACCAAAGAGCTGTTTGCAGCCCGACCCCAGGTGGTGGCTGTCGACATCAATGACCTTGGTACCATCAAACTGAACCTGGAAATCACCTGGTAGTAAGTTCCTTTTTTTTTTTTTTTTTTTTTTTTCAAGTTCACCTGGAAAGGCAAGGGCTGATGGCTAATGTTATTCTGGGCTAGTACTAGAACCACAGTATCAGCATGAAGCAGTGGTCACCCCTGAGCTGCTGAATCAGAATCATTTAAGCTCACCAGGTAGCGTGTCCACATATCTCTCCTTTTCCATTGCCTACTTTTAAACATTTTATTATAACCTGGTATGGAGGCACATGTCTGTAACCCCGGCATGTGAGAGGTGGAAGCAGGTGGCCCAGAATTTCAAGGTTAACCTCGGTTTCATAGCAAATGTTGGGCCAGTCTGAACCACAGGAGACCTGTCTCAAAAAGTAAAATAAAGTAAGGTCTGGGGAGATAGCTTTGTGATACCACTTGCCATGCAAGTATGAGGAGCTGTGTTTAGATCACTACAGCCCCATGTAAAGCCAGACTCAGTAGCATATGTCTATCATCCTGGAATCCTAAAGTAAGACAGGAGAATCACAGGAAGTTCATGAGCTAGCGGCCAACAAGAAACACTGTCTCAGACAAGATTCAAGAGGAGGACTGAGACCCATGGTTGCCCTCTGACCTTTACATGCACACTGTACCCCCCCCCCACACACACACACAAAAATCTTATGTCCATTTTTAAAAGTCACCTGATGAAAAAGATCATAGCCCTTGGCTTGTGAGTAAATGTTGTGGTGATATTTATGTTGGAAGGCTCCATTACAAATCAAAGTCAGCTGTGGCAGCAGCCAAGACACTGTTGCCCTGTCACAGAAACTGCACCCAGTGTCTGGCTTGTCTGGGCTCACAATCTGTGGTTGTTAATGAGCATGTCAAAGGCCACTGTCCCTGATGAGTGATGGGCTGTCAGTGACCAGCAACCAGTACATCTGAAACCACTGCGATTGTAGTTTCCTTAGCGCTGAATGACAGTCTGCTAGTCACTTACCCGCCTAGAGTCTATCCAGACAAAGTTCTAAGGAATGTTTACAGCTTTCCCCCACATCCTGCTACATGTGAGCAGCTAATCCACTCATGTCTCTAACACTCGTGGGGAAACTGATACATCTGAAGCCCTACAGCAGGTGATCTGGCCCTACAGCAGATCTAGAGTCAGTCTTCTGCTGCACCTTCCTTTTTCTTTATTTTCTGACAACCTAGGCTGGTCCAAACCAGCCCCGTTCCCCTTGGACTAAGTCTATACTGTCATAATGAGAAGCCATCTTCCCCTGTCCAGGGATGACAGGTGATTTTAATCGATATGCTGACCTAAGAACCTATTGTTCTACAGTCCCTTTGACGTGGAGGACACAACCCCATCATCAGGCCCTGGAAACAAGACAGCTGCTCTCCAGCGGAGGATGTCCATGTACAGCCAGGGCACCCCAGAAACACCTACCTTCAAAGACCAGTCCTTCTTTGTAAGTTCAGTGTGATTTCTGACATAGAAGTGATAAAGCTGGGGTGTTCCAATAGAATTTGAAGTCTTGTATCACCCACATCAGAGACTTTCAAGAACAGGGGCAATGGCTCTGCAGTTAAAGTGCTCGCTTGCTATGCAAGCATGAGGGGTAGAATTTGGATCAACAAAACACTGGTAAGCCCTGGGTGGGTGTGCTGGCCCACCTGTGACTCCAGCCTGGAATGGTACAGATGGGAATCTCTAGAGCGGGCTACCTTGTGAGACATAGAGCTCTGGGTTTATTTGAGAGAACCTGCCTCAGTGAATAAGGTGGGAAAATAATTGAAAAAGAGTCCTGATGGATCCCTCACCTGTGCATATACACATGCACATATATCTGCACATGCATGCATACCACACTCACAAACACATGAAGAGAAGAATTGATTCCTAGAGATCACCTTAATTGTGTGGTGACTAAGGGTGCCATGTTCTGAGACACTTGGGCCCTCTGAGAACAGGGCTGGCTTCCTCGGCCTGTCTCTCCCTCACTCGACTTCACTTTTGGAAAGGTGGGGAAAGGCATGTAGGTTTTCCAAGCATTCTTCGACACGAATCTTTTCAAGTGTATTTGAATGATGCCTGCTTGACTTCATCGAGCCCTGCTAACTACCAAGGGAAACCCATTAACCTGCTTCTTTCCACTAACTTCCCCTTCTCGCCCTGACTTCTGAAGAGATGGTTGCGGCTGTCTGTCTTGAGTGCCTTGCGAGACACTTTCTTTGCCACGTTGCACCACAACCACTCTGTCGGTGACCTGCCTTCCCTCAGCCTGAACCCCAAGGCCCTGCTAGAATTCTATGTGAGTGTGGGCCGCCTGGAATGAGGTGCTTGACTTCAGGGAGCCTGTGCATGCAGCCCAGCATGTCTCTTGTGTCTTGCCTGTCTTGCTTGCTGGGTAATGATAACTGTCCTGTCCTTGGGGTGGGAAGCATGGTCTTGCATGCAACTTTGTCACCCTCCTTTTCCAACAATTCCTGGTTTTATGCTGTGATCACCCCCCCCCCGTGGTAACAAGATTTTCACTCTTGAACACAAACAATTGTTTTTAAACAATTAAGGCCGGGGATGTAGCTCAGTTGGTAGAGTGCTTGGGGCCTGGATTCTAAACTCAGTGCCACCTGAACCAGATGGGCTGGTACACTTGCACTCAGAAAGTAGAGGCAAGAAGGCCAGAAGTTCAAGGTCATACTCCACTACAGAGTGAGCTCCAGGGGCTGAGATCCTGTGGGAACAAAGAAAAAGAAAAGGAAAGAAGTTGCTTTCAGTTTACCACTGACCTCAGACTTCCAAAGGCCAGCACTCAGCTCTGAGAAGGATTTGAGCCAACTGCACCATAGCTGCCTCTTTTTGTTCATTCCACCTGCTCTAGTAAAAGAAGCCCTGGTATTCATAGGAATGTACTAGGCAACCTGTTTTTATAAATCACATATTATATTTAAGAGGTTACACGGACAAGTACACATACATATGAGAAATCCTCTGCTCCTCATCTGAAGAGTAAATGCCACCTTTAATTATCTTGAAAGGAGAGTAAAGGACTTCTGGCTAACACAGTAATAACAACAATAATTGTATGTTATTCATGAAGGTAAAAAGGACAACATAAACACTCATGGAGTTCCTGAGGAAAATAGGAAGAGTGTATGGGAAAATGTGTAAAAATAAAAATCATACCAAAACCCAATAGTCTGATACACACTTATACAAGCAACCATTTGTGGATTTGATGGCTATTCATGCTCACGTGGTGTACCTTGGAGGGCTACAGGAATGTTGACGTTACTTGCCACTTGTAACGAAATACCTGACAAGAACCAACTTAAGGCAGAGTTTATTTGGGCCCACAATTTAAGGAGGCCACATCGGGGAAGGCATGGCGGCAAGCATCTGACACAGCTGATCACCGTGTATTAGCAGTCAAGAAACAGATGAATGCTGGCGCTCAATTCACTCGCTCCTTTTATTCATTCGGAGGCCCTGTCCCATGGAATACTGCCGCCCCATTCAGGGTCCATCTTCTCACGTCAATTAAACCTCCCTGCCAACGCCCTCATAGGCATAGCTTTCCTTGGGGATTCTGATTTATTCAAGTTAACAATGAAGATCAGCCATCATAGGAGAATCAGTAGAAGTTGAACAGCATAATGTAAGCAAAATTAGAAAACAAAACACTGGATATCTTCCTACAGAGTTTGGGAAAACACAAATGACCTCAGGGTAGCCATTCCCATCTGCTCAAAGCCCATTGCACCAGACCCATTCCTCCCTTTCCACTCCACCCTGTCTGTATGTTCCACGGCTCTGCAAATGTCCCACATTCTTTTCAGAACTCATATATGTCTCTTTCTCCTGTCCTCTGCCTCACCAATCTCCATGGCTGGGTTCTAGAACCATCGTTTCACTTGCTAGGACCTTGATCTCATGACACACTTCCAAATACATCTTTTGTGAACCAAGGTAAAATCAATCTAGTCCTGGGCTAAGAAGAAATCCTATGCCTATATCTTTGAAGGTTATGATACCTGAAGACCAACATGCAAGGTGTTGTGAGACTGTGACTCTATAATTTAAGCTTTAAGAGGGGTTACATCTCTGTGATTGGCACCATAAAAGCTGAACTGTTTTGAGAAAAAGGAGGTAAGCAATCTTGGGAAGCAAGTGGAATGGTTTTGCAGTTACACAGGCTAGAGAATTTTCTTCCAGTATGGGTAGTTTGCAAGACCATCCTGTAGCCAGGTAAATTTGCACACACACAACTCTGTAGGAAAGTTTGGCTGTATGTAAATCTCCCTGCCACTTTTAGAATCCTAAGGCCATACTGCTCCACTTTGGCTTCCTTCTTGTGGGGTGCCTGTTGGCGGGTGTGTCTGCTTCCTAAGCCATAAGGCCCTGTGAGCGGGGCATCTGAACTTAGTCCAAGTCAGTATTTGTCACTTAAGTGCAAATTGACTCTGGCCACCCAGACAGCCCTCTGGACCACCAGCAGCTCCACCCCGATGCAGCCAAGAGGTGTGTACAGAAGTTCAGGCAAGGCTGCACAGGCCCTGCTGGAGAACATGAGCCTTCAGTCAAGGGCCTAAGGGGGTTTCCGAGATGGCCCAGCAGTTAGGACTCTGATCCTTCGAGCATCAGTTCCCCAGACTTTCCCTTTTATCTTTACTAGGAGTGTAAGGATATAACAGAATGTGAAAGTTGAGGGAGGAACTCAGACCAGAGAGGAGGAGGAGGAAGTGTCCAGGAGCCTGTAGCCTCTAAGAGCTCAGCGGGAGGAAGGCAGCCTCTGTCCTTAGGAATTGTTCACTGGGATCATTTCTACCATGGTTATGGAAACTCTTGATTTTTTATATATAATCAAAACAGGCATTAGCTTAGCACTTACCACATATCCTTGAGTGTCTACAGGGAATTGACCCAATCAGATACTCAAATCCCCAGAGGCTAAAAGCCCCTTACATCAAATGGCACAATGATCGAATGGACCCTATGTATACCCCACATCCCCTGTACTTAATCATCTCCTTATGAGCTAATGTATGAATCCTAATACAGTGTAACTGATGGGGAAATGGTTACTCTGCCATAGTGGATAATGGCAAGGAAAAAGTCTGTACATGTTTCAAGTATTTCCCATCTACAATGATTAGAATCAATGGATACAGAGGAATGGCTGGTCTTCAAAAGCCCAATATGGAGGACCAATGAGGTGGCTCAGTAGGTAAAAGTGCTTCCAGCACAAGCCTGGCAACCTTAGGTCAGTCATTGATGTCCCTTAACCTCCCCCCAGCCCCCCAATACCTTAGCATACACACAAACACAGACAGGCAGGCAGGCAGGCAGGCAGGCGTGTGCGTGCACATGTGCGCGAGTATGTACACATACAGCATTTGTCATGCAAGTATGAAGAACTGAATTTAGATATCTAGAACTCAGAAAGCTGGATATGGTGGCGCACATGTTTGTAATCCCAATGTTTCTGTAGTGAGATGGAGGAGGGGGATGGAGATGGGAGAATTGTGAGAAGCTCGCCCGCCAGCTATCCTGCCATGCTCAGGGGTGAACTAGAGACTTTATTTCAAACAAAGTAGAAGATGGGGGCCAGCACCCAGGGTTGTCCTCTGACCTCCACACCCATGTTCATCCTCATCCATACAGACACAAACAAAATACAATAAAATAAAACTTGTGATTTCAACCTGGAATATATGAAGAAAAAAAAAACAATTTCTAAGAGGCTAATTTCAAATATTTAGAAAACCTTGTCTATAGGCAACATACTTATGAATACAACACAACATGAAACTGTGAATTTAGTTAAGACACCATCAGATTTTTCTTTTCTTTTTTTTTTTTTTTTTCAATTTTAAAGACTCAGCTGTGGCATTCCTGACATGAATTTTGTAAAGCTTGTAGATGACAATGACATACCATGGTATCAAAAGTTTAGACACACCGGCCTGAGGAAAGACAGTGCAAAGGTGCTCACTTTGAATTTGCTGTGCTCATGACAGCAAGCCGGTGGTCTTAATTATCTGGAAATCTCTTCCTGTGTGAGCGTTAAACCCAGGGGCTCACACTTGCCAAGCAGACCGTCTACCCATTAAGCTATCACCCCAGTTCAGTTGCCTGATTGTCTCTCTTCAGAGCTTCCTGAAGCACAAAGGCAACCTGAAGCAGGGCTTACTCCACAGAGAACTGCATTTCCAGAGACTTAGGCACCACCCTTCCCCCTCACCCTCACCCTCACCCTCACCCTCCCCTTCCCCGGGGCTTGCCTTCTATGGGACAGATGTCCCACCCGTCAGTGTCTTTCTTGTATTTCTATGGAAGCTAAACAAATGAACTTCAAAAGTTCAAATTTTGTCAGTAGATATTTTTCAAAAGATAATTGTTGAGAACTGAAGCCAAATAAGTATCTCATCCTTGAAGCAAAAGAACATGGGGTTGCAGAGTCTTTTAAGATACACACGCACACACTGTACACACATACAAGTAATAATAAAGAAAAGGATGGGTAGTGCTATCCATAATGATGGCTGTCAAGTACTGTGAGATCCTGGAATCCATAAAAACAAGCAACGTCCCACTCATCCTTAAAGTGCATGGGAAAAAAAAAATGTCAAACCTAAGAATAGCACCGTGACCTTTCACCTAGATCCAACAATGGAAACCATTTTTTAATGGCTTGTTTTCCCTTTGCCAGCATACACATCCGTATCAAATAAATTGGTAACACTAAGGCGTTTTCATCTTACTTGCCTCCCCTCTTGCCTGGAGATGAACCACACCAAACGTATCATGTCCTATCTTTCTCCGCAGTCAAATCTGCCAGATGACATCTTTGAGAGTGGAAAGGCTGCAGAGGAGAAAAGGCCACTGTCCCTCAGCTTCAGCGACTTGCAGGATGGCGACTGTGTCTTCACCTCCAGCTCAGCCACTTCTCCCTCCAGTTCACACTCCGCCCATCCAGAGATCACCATCACCCCGGCCGAGCTTACCCACAGCAGCCAGTCCTCACAAAACGAGGGCACCGAGGACAGCAGTTCTGCCTCTTCCAGGAATTCCTTGGGTGAGGACCAGGAGCCAAAGTCCCACCCAAAGAGTGATCCGGTAGAGCCCAGGAAGCCCGGGGTGGCTGCGAGGTCCGGTTCTGAGAGCCTTTTTCTGGAGAATGGTGTTGCCGAGGCTCTCCTGCAGGAATCGGATGAGGCCTCTGAGCTCAAGCCCGTGGAGCTGGACACTTTTGAAGGAAACATCACAAAGCAGCTAGTGAAGAGGCTTACCTCGGCTGAGGGGCCCGTCGCTACCGACAAGCTTTTCTTCGAAGGCTCTGTTGGTAGCGAGTCTGAGGCTGGCCGGTCCTTTCTCGATGGCAGCCTAGAAGACGCCTTCAATGGACTCTTCCTCGCATTAGATCCACACAAGGAACAGTACAAAGAGTTCCAGGATCTGAACCAAGAAGTCACACACTTGGATGATGTTCTCAAAGTAAGTACCTTTCTGAGGAAAAAAAAAAATTCTGAGTTGGTTTGGAAAAATGCATCCTAAGGCAACGTTGCATTTAAGATAACAAATCTTGTCCTGTCACAAGGCCAGTGTGTACCTGCTACATGAGTGGAGGGAATTTTTTTTAATTCCAGTTAAATCTATCAATTTTTATTTTTCTGACAATAAGTCAGCTTAGTTAAATGGATGGGGAATTGGTTTATAAACGCTAAGAAATAGATAGATCTAGGAACAGGGAGATGGCTCAATGGCCTAGCGATCTGGACCATTAGTCATCCTTTAGTGACAGGTTCCTGAGAGGAAGGACCTGGAGGATGGTAAGATAAAAAAAGGTAGGTAAAGCTGAGGTCGAGAGGTCTTGTACAAGCTATGTCTTATGCCAAGTAAATTTTTTAAGAAGTACAGCATGTCATATACAATTTTCAGTGAAAAAAAAAATGGGACAGAGTTAGCAGAAAATTCTAATACAATGAGGCAGTCAGCAGGAAGCTAACCAAGCAATGTTGCGTGAAGGGAACACAGGATATCTCAAGTGAGTCACAAGCTGAACACACAGGCAGCAGCCTTAGGACCTATACCCATAATCCTTTAGTAGGGAAGCGCTGGATTCTCGGAATCTGAAACTCCAGCTCCCCCAGGGCGCAGGCCATTACTGGCCTTGCCAAGCATTTCCTGGTTTTAGACAAGGAACTATATTCCTTCTCCATGCATCAGGGCCTCAAGGAAAACCTTGGATCAGTGTGGCCCCCACCCCCACAGGGAAGAGTTTACCATGAAACCAGGAGGACCCGAGTTCAGCCTCCAGAACCCACATAGAAAAAACCAGGCATGGCTTGAAATGCCAGCCACCCCAGCAGCAGGTGGACTCCTGTAGTTTGCCAGCCAGCCAGCCAATCCGGTCTACTCAGTGAGTTCCATGCCAAAGACTCTGACTCAAAACAAGATGGAACCTCAAAAAAGCAACACTAGAGGTTGACCTCTGCCTTACTTACGCACGTGTTTGCGTGCACGAGTGTGTGTGCACACCCACCCACAGGTATACCGCATGCATGCATTTCTTCATGAACTTGTACACACATATCCCCCACTATCTCCACACGCATATGAAGTCTAAATGTGAAATGCTGGTGTTTGTTCATCGTGGTTTCAAAGATGCTACTGGTTAGGATCTTTCTGTGGGTACCAGGGAAACTGGGGAAGTTAGCCCCAAGGTGAGGAGCCATCAGCTAAGGGTAGTTTCTCGTGAATTTGACCTAAATCAGCAAACTGAGACCTCAAAGCAATCAATTAACAATTCACCTTTGCTCATGTACTAGAAGTCAGGGAACCAAAAAAAGAAAAGAAAAGAAAAGAAATTGTGACAAAGACAGTTTCCTCTGTCCCTGGTGGTCAGATAGGGTCTAGGTATAAAGGCAGGAGGGAGAGGTGATGCCCACTCAAGGAGGATATCATAATGATGGTGTGATCACACCTACATCAGAATGCAGCTGTCTGTACCTGATGTACAGGTAGAAACTCTTCTTAAATGCAGCATGGGGAGACAAGACGACGAGGTCACTGACCTTTAGGTCCCTGCGCTCACTCTTTGGTCACTTAGAATTCCTCAAGGAATAAATAAGCTTGAATATTCCCTTTAGCAAGTTGAGAGCCAGGCCATAAGAGGCCCCCTTGTCCCTTCGTAAGATGGTTTTATGTGGCCTTTGCTGTGACATCAGGAGCTACACTCTCAAGACTTTCTGACCATCTCCTTTCTTTCCATTTGCTCATACTGACCTAGCTCCAGACAAGGTTTGTGTCTGAGCAAATGATGAATTAGGCCTCTGACACCCTATGTCCTCTGGCTTCACTAGAGCTCCATTCTAGAAAGAACGTCTGAGAAGCAGGAAAGGGTGCTTAGAATCTGCTCTCTGTAGAACACAGCCCAAAAATGTGCACGTAGAGCCCAAGCATGGAGGACACGAGGGTGGCTCTCCGTTGTGCATCTCATCTGCATGATTGACCCACTGTCTATCAAAGGGGGTTCTTCTCAAAGAGCTGAAGCACACACTTGATGCTTCTAAAGAAGGTGCCCTTGAGGAAAAGCAGTGGTTGGGCTTAATCTTTGTTAGGAGGGGTAAGGGTTCAACAGCCCCCAGTCTAAGGTACTGATTAGCAGCTCAGCCCATCAGGATACTCTAAGCTCATCATCCACCCATCTTATAAAACCTTGGTGGTCTCAGAATCCTTTCTGGCTCAGCCTGCCCTTGTCCAGTATTGTCCCAATACCATCCTAATGAAATCCTCAACCACTTGTCTTTTTGCTATGACCAGTGTTTGAGGCCATCATTGAGTTGTGTACAAGATCTTGTTACACAGAGGGCTGGCTTAAGAAAGGAGATTCAAGGTATAGAGAGATGGCTCAATGGTGAAGAGCACTGACTGCTCTTCCAGAGGTTCTGAGTTCAATTCCCAGCAACCACATGGTGGCTCATAACCATCTGTAATGGGATCAGATGCCCTCTTCTGGTGTCTCTGAAGTGTACTCATATAAATACAATAAATAAATAAATAAATAAATAAATAAATAAATAAATGATATCATTTCTTTAAAAAAGTAAAGAAAGGAGACTCAAAAGACAGGCCTAATGGACACCAGTTTCTCTTTTCTCCCTGATGATGATCAACAGCATCAATTGGGAGCGTAGGTCTGGGGCAAGTGGCTTCCGCCAGACAAAGCTCTCTCTTTTTCTTCCTCCTTCACATCCCTAGGATGCTAAACATCTTGAGGATCAGAGACTCAATGATGCTGCCTCCCGGATGGAGATCACAGAGGGTGAATGAGACAACCGTGATCTAAAAGACTGAAAGACATTTCCCCATGTGCTTCTGTGCCACCCCAAGTATCTGGGACAGATCCCGGCAAGGCCCTTCCTACCTTGTGCTAAGAATCAGCAAGGGGATCCTGCTAGCCAGACAGAGGACATGTAGTGTCTTCTTTGCAAGATTTGCCCTGTTCTACCCACCTCACATCCTCTTGAATTATGTGGATCCGCTTCTCTTTCTCCAGGCCAAAGCCTCTGGTGTAGCAGGCTGCTGTGCTTGTTTATATCCTGCAACCTGCTGTAGAAGGAACTCGTCCCCATAGTTCCAAGGCCTGCTCAGAGGGGTGATGGGACTGGTTCCTTTCAAGGCAAACCTCCAGGGGAATCAGGATTATTATCCCGTCATGCCCAAGTCACTCATTTGCCCCTCATAATAAAAAAAAAAGCACCCTTGGATGGAACATGGTGATATAGGGCTCCCTGCCTAGGCAGCCTAGGGCAGGTATTTGAGCAGTTTTCTTTTCTGGAATTCATTTTTGTCAATTCTTTACAGCATACTTTAGACAGAGAGCTCCAGGCATGGTACTTTGTCACTTGGTAGCAGACACTGGATCTGGTTAACAGTCAACAGTGACTCGGTGGCTTTTAAAATATGTCTACTGGGTTGGTTTAAAAAAAAAAATTCTTTTAGAGTCTTATTCTATTCCCTAGACTGGTCTTGAATTTGTGAGATCAAATGGAGCTATCAGTTCAGCCTCCTGAGTGCCCAGGGCTGCTACGTGCTATAGTACGCAGCTTGCTCATTCTGTTTGATTTGGTGGTGAGCACTACACCAAAGGAACATGTCACTTCTGTTTCCTAAGACTTTCAGGGTGTCATTTTTATTAAAGCTGTTTTTATAATAATGTAACTTCAAACTGAAGTAGATCTGCCAGTCTGCCAAAACCCCCAGTGATACCCAGTGACTCTCCGTGACCCCCAGGGACCAACTTACTTCCAGTCCTGTTTCTTCCATCCTTCCTTCTGGATTCTGTTAGAACAATTCACAAATGTTGTGCCATTGTTTCTGTGGTTGTACTTCTTTGTCTCAATATGAAGACTAAATACCAACCAAAAATAAAGGCTTGGAAAACTGTAAGAAAGTGTCATGTTTCCCACTGGTGTCATGAGTCCTGCCATTCCCCCTGGTGTGTTGATGGTCTCCTTGGTACCTTCTGCCTTTGCAGTGCAAGCCGGCTGGCAGCCGCAGCAGGTCTTCCAGCCTAAGTCTGACGGTTGAGAGTGCTTTAGAAAGCTTTGATTTCCTCAACACCTCTGACTTTGATGAAGAGGAAGAGGATGGTGATGAAGTCTGCCACGCTGGGGGAGGAGCGGACTCCGTGTTTTCAGATACTGAGACAGAGAAGAGTAGGTAAGTGTGAAAACAACATGTGCTGGTGTTTCCCCAGTCACAGCTGGTGCAGTCACCCTTTGCTACTGGCAGGGCAGCCCTGTACACATCTGCAAGAGGGCACAACCCATGCTGACCAACCACATGTGGCCCAAGACAGCCATGAGTGCTGCCCAACACCAAATCATAAACTTACTTAAGACGCTACAGCATGCTTTGTGGGTTTTGTTGGTATCAAGATTGCATGGTTCTTGAGCATGGACTTTGTAGGGGACGCTATTGGGCCAAAAAATGTCAAAAGGTTGGGCACAACTGCAGGATGACTTGATATGCAGTTCCTTTTAATGGTTAAGTACAGCTTCTAGTTATCGCTGACCGATTGGAGGTTGCATAGGGAACACAAATCCCTTTCGTTTCGTAGAAGCATCTGTGTGATTCATGTACACGGGTATGTGTGGTGTGAGGTGAAGGGTCTACACTGCAGGTGGCACCAGTCTTGGGCACCCTGCCCCTGCTGTGTACACTCTGTGCTTCCAAAGCCTTCAGTTTGCTGAGCTCTGTCTTCCCAGCACCCATCCCTCTTTCACTACGACTCATCTCTGCATGAGGTTGGAATCATTGGTGCACATCCCAAAGCCAGGCTTACGTTTCCCTACAGTGTAAGATGGAGGCTTGGCGCTCTATTTGATCTATGTCCCTCCAGGTAGAATATGTGTCACCTTCTCCATACGGTGTCCTCCTTCAGCCAAGCCAACGATCTTAGAGCCAGATCCTGGGCCCACTTTGTGATTTCAAATGAAACAAAAGAAGCTGGATGGCCAGTGCCCACTGTCTAGGAATGAATCCTCTGGCTTTACCATTGGTACAACAGAATTGACATGTGTAGGTTTTCAAATTACAGCAAACTTGCCTGTCCTAACTTATAGAGCCACCAGTGAAGTGCTACTGGTTCTGGTTTGGCTGTTATTGTTGCTGGAAGGGGTTCCTTTTCCAAAATAAGAACAAGTTTAAAGTGGGCGTGTGTGTGTGTGTGTGTGTGTGTGTGTGTGTGTGTGTGTGTGTGTAAACAAAAACATGAGAACAAAAATTTATTCCTTGAGCAAACAGAATAAAAAGAAATGAAATGTAGAAAATGTAATATTTAATGTTTAGTTCTGCATGCTATATTGAGATTTTTTTTTTTTTGGCTTGGCTGAATTCACAAAATATTTCTTCTCTTAAATTTTTCCATACACTCGTTAGCTTTTGCTGTAAAATATCACCTCTTTTATATAGTCTATGTTTGGCAGCCTAAATTGGATCCCTGGCACCCAAATGTGGAAGGAGAGATCCAACTGTATAGAGTTGTCCTCTGACCTCCAGGTGCACACCACAGCATGTGTGCCCCTCTCTCACAAACACAAAATGATAATAAGTATTTTTTTTATTTCAGCAGAATTAATGTATAGAAGAGGCATACCAAGTAATTCTAAAGTATAAAAATAAGTTACAGCCATGCAGTGGTGGCACATGCCTTTAATTCCAGCACTCAGGAGGCAGAAGCAGGCAGATCTCAGTGAGTTCAAGGCCAACTTAGTCTACAGAGGGTGCTCCAGGACAGTCAGGGGGAACACAGAGAGAACCTGTCTCAAAACACAAGCAAACAAAGTTCATTTTCCCCTAAATTCTGTTTTTACTATTTTTCTTGAATGGGGAATACTTTACCCTTTGAATATTAGAACATCATGATATTTTTAATGTAAACATTGAATACATCGGAAAGACATATACCGTGTGGTGGTTTCTTATCCCTTCAATCAAGACGGATTATTTCAATGGCATTCAAGAACGTCACTTTGGGAACTTGAAAAGCCCCTAGCTCTGTGTTCTCTTTCAAAGCCATGTCTATCACCTGCACTCAGCCTTTCCTCATCTCCTAACATTTAGCATTCCTTCTTTACTCTCTGCATGCTATACTGTATTCATGTGCACATTTCTTTATATCTATGTGTATATTATTGGCTAGGTTCTGCATATGAAGAAGACCATATGAGTCTCTTTTCTTCCTGACACTGTGTGAACTTGCTTAGTATTATATATTCATTGTCTAAGTCCATCCATTTTTCTACAAATGTTGAGATGATATCTTTCCTAAGGGCTGAAATATGCATATAATATATACTATTTTTATTACCCATTCATCTACTGGTGGACAACTAGTTTGGTTCCAATCCTTTGCTATAACAGATAAAGCAGCAGGTGTTTGTAGTTGTAACTTGCTTATGGATTTTTCAGTTTGGATAATGGATAGGTGCGCGCAGGTGCATCCAATAGTAAGCAAGTATAAAGCCCACAGCATCAGGATTCCTAGTCTACTTCATTGAGGTATATAGACCTTAGATCTGGTTAATTTGGGTGTATAATGATTTTAATTTACAAGGATCTTATAGTGAAGTTTATATTTCAAAAGAAAGGAATTCACTGGATGGTGCTAGCACACACTGCTGTCACTCAGAAGGCAGAGGCAGGCTGATTTATGTGAGGGTCGAGGCCAGCCTGGTCTACAGTGCAAGTTCCAGGACAGCCAGAGCTACCCAAGGAAACCATGTCATAAAATAAATAAATAAATAAATAAATAAATAAATAAATAAATAAAATAAGATAAGAAAGAAAAGAAGTTCGTTTTTAAAAAGGAAAAGTCTATATACCCAGGTCATACAATAATCAAATAACCCAAATAAATATAAGACTTGTTTGTAAACTTGAAACCATAAAATATAACAAAATATATGGCCATTGGAAAAAAAGAATAAACTGGCCATAGTGAAATCCACCTGTAATCCCAGAAGGTGGTGACAGGAAATCAGGAAGCCGAGGCAACTCAGGGCCATATCTCAGAAAGAGAAAGGAAGAAAGAAAATTAGTTAATATAGCAAACTTTGTAATGTGACTGTCTGTGATGCTTTAGACAATGTGACAGTGGGTTTAAAGAGAGCAGGAGAAACTGGACAGAGCCACGAGCTACACAGCCAGACTCCCCTTCTGGCGTCTGCTGTCCCCTTCTGTGACAGTTCACAGCACTGTCACAGCACAGCAGCCCTCCACAGCTTTTTTTTTCCTTGTCTTAAAGTGGCAGCTCCATGGTACGAGGCCATGGCAAGGCCTTCGAGATCACTCTTCAATGGGATCACTCATAGAAGTCCACAAACAGGACTGTTGAGTCCCAGGGAAGCTGGCAGAACCCCTGTCCACTGGGTGGGCAAGTGAAGCAGGTGCAGAAGGAGGGCATAGTTCAAAGAATTCTCAGGGAAGCTACTTCACAAAGAGCTCATTGTGCTGGGAAAGCAAACAGTGGCCTTTGTTTGCCCGGTCTCTTGATACTTAGGCAAATTGGCAACCTAGCTTATAAGTTATTTTAGAAAGGTATCTCTGCTCTTGAGAGCAAACCAGGGAAGGACTGATTTCAGTGGGGACCACGTAAACTTGGCCTGTGGTCTGTGCACAAAGAAAAAGAGCTTATGTTTCGCCTACCTTCCTGTTTTCAGTTACAGGTCAGTTCACCCGGAAGCCAGGGGCCACCTTAGCGAAGCTCTCACTGAAGACACGGGCGTAGGGACCAGTGTGGCAGGAAGCCCGCTTCCACTCACCACAGGAAATGAGAGCCTGGACATCACCATCGTCAAACATCTTCAATACTGCACCCAGCTCATTCAGGTAGGATGTGCGATGCAGGGGAGGTGGGGCACTTACATGCCAGAAAGGTGTGCATAGTGTGTGTTTTAGCTTTGCCAAGGAAATGAGGGTTCAGAAGTAAGAGAATGTGGCTGTTTTGATTTGAATCAAGTCAAGAACTCGATGGACACATCCACTCTTTCTTTATTTCTCTCTTTCTTTCTTTCTTTTTTTTTTAGATTTATATATTTTATATGAGATGGTTGTGAGCCACCATGTGGTTGCTGGGAATTGAACTCAGGACCTCTGGGAGAGCAGTCAGTGCTCTTAACTGCTGAGTCATCTCACCAGCCCACATCCACCCTTTCTTAAGCCTGTGTTTTCAATTTCAAGTTAAACCTAGCTCTGCACACTAGAGTGGGTACCAGGCAGAGTGTCTTCTCTGCTCATGTCCAAAGCACCAGGTAGTAAAGGAGAGGGATTCAGCAAAGGAGGACGAAGGTGCCATGCATAGGCAGAATTGGAGAACAGTGTTAACTAAATAGATATTATGGGATGTCTAGTTCACATCCCACCACATGTTGCACTAAGAGCAATGCACTATAGAAACAGGTCATGGTTCCCCAAATGGTGAATGAGAAAGTTTCTTTCTGTTTAAAACAGAGTTTTATGCAAGCCAGGCTGTTCCTCAAAACCCACTGCATAGCTGTATAAACCCACTGAGGCTAGTCTTGAACTCTTGATCCTTCTGCTGCTATCTCCCAAGAGCTGGAGTTGCAGGCTGGCTTGGTCTAGTAATTTTAATGAGCAGTGGGAAGGAGCATTCCTTCAGATTCTCCCCTCACCACTCAGCGCTCACACTGGAACAGGAACACCATGGGTCAATCCTCCTTTTCATTCTCCATTGCAAGCTGTTTACCACCTGAGGTGTTACAGTCTGGAAGCAAATGCTTTGAAGGCCTTTTTCAGCAGGAAAGCTTTCAGCGGTCCTGAACAGGGCACTTTCCCATAGGTCTGGATTTCGGTGCTTCCTCCTTGCCTGGCTGCTTGTCTTCTCCCCGCTGTGATCTGTTCGCTGATGGCTGGGGTGCCCCTTGAAGCAGGAAGGAACACAGAAGCAATTGTAATCACAGCTTTGCAGGAATCAGCCACTCAGACAGGCTGCAGTGAGAACAGGAAGGATGTCCCTGTGCCAGCCAAAAACCAGGAGGCAGGAGAGAACAGAGGGAAAGCCAGGGGCTGCATTAGTCACAAATTTATAGGAAATATAGAAGAATATGATTTTCACCAACAAGTAAATAGCTTTCTGAGCATAGTTGGAACACGCCTATAATCCCAGCACTGGGCAGATAGACATAGGAGGACCCAGAGGTCAAGAAAAACCTGGGCTACATAGCAAGACATTGCCTCAAAGGAAAGAACTACCTGATGGAGAAACTGAGGCATGGAGGTGCTGTGATCATGAGCTGTGGGACATGGGCTGGCTGTCAAAATCCTTGCCTCTAGGCAGACCTGAACCCTGTTTGATGAGATGTTGAGGGTCTACACTATATCCAGAGCATCCTCGAGCAGCCTCACACAGGCAGTTTTCCCTGTTGAGCAAATGGATCCAGATGTGGTGCTCCTGCCTACAGTCCCAGCACTTGGGAGGTTGAGATAGGATTCTCTACATGTCTGAGGCCAGCCTGGGCTACAGAGTCAGACCCTGTGTCAAGTCAAGAAAGAAAGGACTTTTGTTTCCTTCCATCTACTCTTTGCTTACAGACACCTGAGTAACAGTCTTTTAGGCCTATAATTATCTTCTCTGACTCTGATGCTAGGCAAACCAGCCTTTGAGAGGTAAAGAGCTTTCTTGTGACACCTACGAGAGGTGTCTCCCATGAAGTGGGTAAGTCAGTCAGGCAGGGTGCTGGTCCTCTCTAGCAGAGCCGTGAGGGACAGTCCAACTCTCTTGTGGAGCAGATCTGCATTTAAAAAAGGAAAGAAAAAGCAATTTTATGTATAATTTTGTGGACAAAGAGATATAGGCTGAAGGAGTGAGAATTACAAACCCCATTTCCCACTTGCTATCACTCTACAATCCTGGTGTTTCCTATATATAATTGCAGGCAGTTAAAAAAAACAGGCATTCTGTGAGCTCATTGAAGTAAGGTATGTGTCCACTGTGCCTGCTCACAAGAAAGACATTGGTGTGTAATTGCTAGACTTTTGTTTCATTTTGGTTTTTGTTTTGCAGCCCAAGCTGGTTTAGAACTTAACTGTGTAGCTGGGGCTGGCCTTGACCTGATCTTCCTGCCTCTATTTCCTGAGTTTTGGGACTCTAGTTGTGCACCACCACACTTGGGTAATTGTTAGCCTTTGAAATTTGAGAATGCCATTTATTTTGAGTTGAGTGATCTAGACAGCGTGGCATGGTAGTGTCATTATCACCCACGGGCCATGCCCGCCATCCCTGCCTACCAGGCAACCTGGGCAGGTTCCCAAGGGGCACAGAAGGAGCAGAGCCATCAAGCAATGAGTTGCTTAGGTCCTTTCCTATCTCAGAGTTCCTTTTCCTTGCCCCCTGCACACAAGTGAAGTCCCTGTTTCTGTGGCCTTGGGCCAGTTACTTACCTTGGGTGTGCCTCAGTCACAAAGTGTTTTCTGTCAACAAAATGGAGACATTAATAGGACTCACCTCATCAGGTCACTGTGAGACATGTATGAACTAGCACATGTATAGGGCTCAGAGCGACACCAGAAATACCAACAGTGCTCTTGGATTACACTGGGATAGCTCTGACTACAAGAATGACCATATAATATGCTCATAATTTACAGCTTGGAGGCAGGGAAATAAAACCATGTAGTGAAAAACCCAAGCATTCATAAAACAAATCCTTTTCTGCTCACCTACACGGTCACAGCCTAAATACCCTCTGTTATCTTCAAAGAGATTGAAGTTTACATAGAATGAAGGGCAGAGCTGAGCGTGGAGTTTATACCAGTAATTCCAGCATTTGGGAAACTAAGGCAGGAGGATTGTGAGTTTGAGGACAGCTAGAGCTACATAGTTTCAGACCAGACTCTGTTTTTTAAAAGGAAGGATAGAAGGAACGAAGGAAGGAAGGAAGGAAAGAAAGAAAGAAGGAAGGAAGGAAGGAAGGAAGGAAGGAAGGAAGGAAGGAAAAGAGAAAGAGAAAGAGAAAGTGAAAGTGAAAAAATCACAATAACTTGAAGTTCTTTCACTGAGAAAATTCCAGAACATATACATATGTGAAAAAGATTGAAAGTAACAAAAACAGGTGTTATTTCCTGAACTGGCAGTCATTGAGGACCACTGACAGGCTGGGATTCATAGTGCAGCAGAGCTCAGAGGGGAAGGCCACTGCCCTCGACATCACTGAAAGGGCTTTTATTTGTCTTGTCAGCAAATCGTCTTCTCTAGCAAAACCCCCTTTGTGGCAAGAAGTCTCTTGGGGAAGCTGTCGAGGCAGGTCCTTGTGATGCAGAAGCTGGCAGCAGTGAGTGACGAGAACCTCGGGAACATCACCTCTGTGGTTGAAGGTAAGCCCGCCACCTGCAGGCCATCCCGGGAACCAAAGCACGCCCGACCACGCATGCTCACTGAAACTCAGTGAAGCAGCTGAGTACACTCCAGTCTCAGTCTGGCTCTGAGCACGTGTCTGATGCAGAACTTTGGGGGATGGTTCAGTGTGTGCGAAGGTCAGCCGTCACACCTTAGGAGCCATCCACCTTGGTTTTTGAAACAAGACCTCTCACTAGCCTGAAGCCCCAGGGATCCTCTTGTCTCTCTCCCCTCCACAGCACTGAGGTTACAGGGGCTCAAACTCCTTGTGCTTTCAAGGCAAACATTTTACCAGTTGAGCTATTCTTGAGCTTCACAGCAGAACATGACATGGGGTAGATACCCTTGACTTTTTGTAATCTGACCACTGGACTCTTTCCTAAAGGCAAGGGTTTGTCTTTTTTCACATCAGATATAAAGGGAAACAGAGACTTCTGGGTAATCTGTAACTGTAACAGAGTGAAGAACCACTCTGAGGTTCTCCCTATGCATTTCTGCCTCTGTTGTCTATTCCTGCTAAGAGCAGGTGACCTTGGCAGGTGTCTAAAAGGTATGAGAAATGGCAGATATTCGGGCTGCAAGTGACTTGTATCCCATGCTCTACGACAGTCCTCATCACAGGCACCCACAAGTGTGATTGTGAGCATGGGCCACCTGCCCATGCTGTTTGCTTGGATTGACCTGGGAGCCACCGGGCAAGGGAAAACCTCCTCCAGCAAACCCTGCCATGTTCCAGCCTCTCCAAGGGCTTCTCCTGAAGTCTGCATTGCTGATCCTGTAGGGCTTTTCTTCTTTCTTTCTTTCTTTCTTTCCTTCTTTCTTTCTTTCTTTCTTTCTTTTTCTGCTATGAAGTCACCAGAGTTAAGTGTGGTCTCCCCAGAGGAGAGCAGCCGTGCCTTCTGTCTTTGAGAACAAACAGCTGAGTATTGGATGTGTTCTCCCTGCTTGCCAGGGAGGAGGAGGTTTTTCTCTGGACCACCTACCAATCCCCCATAGACTCCCAAAGTCGTTCCAACAGAAAAACACAGTCCTCGTGGCTATGGGGACATATCTAATCTCATCTAATCAGAGACAGAAGGATGGCCACTTCAAGGTCAGCCTGTGCTATAGAGGTTATCTCTATCAAGGTTAGCCTGGGCAAGACATATTGCAAAGTCAATAGTTAAAAGATGGCTAGAGATGTAACTCAGTGGTAGAGCATTCCTGAGATCCTAGGATCAATCCCCAGTAACACACACACACACACACACACACACACACACACACACACACTGAAAGAAAAAAGGAAACAGGGGAAAGTTGTCTGGGGATAGACAAGAAGATTGGAAATTCAAGGTTATCCCTGCTTGAGGACAAACTGGGTTACACAAGACCTAGTCTTTAGTTAATAATTGAATTAATTAATTAAAATATTTTTTAAAAAAATAAAGTACAGGTTTTCAAAAACACAAAAGAAAAGCTGTAGTGTCCCTGGGACACCTTGCCACCCTACCCAGGTCGACATCATTCTCTCCTCATTAACATCCCTCTCCTCTTCCAGCCATACCAGAATTCCACAAAAAGCTGTCCTTGCTGTCCTTCTGGACCAAGTGCTGCAGCCCCACGGGGGTCTATCACAGCTCCGCCACCCGCTTGATCAAGCAGCTGGAGGCCAGCTTCGCAGGAAGCATCAACAAAGACTATCCAGGACTGGCAGAGCCAGGTACAGATCACTATGAGGGGTCTGGGGGATGAGGGCACACAAAAAGGCCAGCCTCAAAAGAGAAGTACACACTCTCTGGGGGAAAGATGGGCTAGCCAGCTCTACTGCAAAAATGCACTGAGCATGCAGAATACCAGCAGTGATGTCTTTTAAAGTACTGTATCCACCACCCCCCTCCCAACACACACACACTCAGCTACGACAAACCGCCTGACAGAAACCACTTCTAAAGGAGAGGTAGATTTTGGTTGACATTTCAGGAGGTACCGTCCCTCCTGGCAGGATAGACATGTCAGCAGAAGCAGGTTGGTCCAAGGTGCTGGGATGGTCACATCAGAGATAGAAAACAGAAGTGAGCCAGTGTTAACCCCAGTTGCTCACCCCATGGCCTATGTCAGCCAGTTAACCCTTAAGTTATGATGTGCCCACAGCCTCCCAAATGGACCACTGGCTGAGTGATAGCATCTGAGCCTGTGAGAGAAATTTCCCAGTCTGTCCACAAGTACTTCATGTCTTTATTGCTATGCGTGTTTGCACACTTGTCCCTTGGTGTCAGTAAGTGAATGGTGCCGGAGCCTGCCATGCATGGCTTGTAGGAGGCCGGCCCGCAGCGTTCCTACTTGCGTGGGTTCCACGAACCGGGAATTTGGAGACCTGCAATAAGAGGGCAGAGAAAGGAGACACACACCAGGAAAGTTTCCTTATCGAGGTGTACTTTACTTCAGTCAAAATGAAGCATATATACTTAGCTACAACACAGGTATGCAATTAGCATTTAGTTGAGAACAGACATCAAAGCTCAAACATTGATACAAAGGATTCCAGAACAGGGAAAAGAGATCAAAGGTTCACGGCTTCCTAGGGAGCTGGTATCTGGTTCCGATTCATTTACATAGGCTCCAAACCCCCAGCGAGTTGAGTCGAGTTGTCATCTCTGGTTTCGGTTGGAGTTCTTCCGTGAGCACAGCAGGGCTACCACAATGGCTGAATCTGTGTTTGCTTACATCCCTTGCTTACACCAGTATGAGTTTGTTTACAACCTCCACACTTCCTCCTCCATACCCCACATGACTTAGAACGCTTGGCTAGGCAAACACCAAGTAAATGGTTGCTAGATTACATTGCCTGGTGAGTGGCAGCATTTAGAAGTCTCCACATGTTCAGTATAGATGTGCTTCTCCTTGGGTTCTTGGCCTGCGGTTGCTTACATTCATAGATGTGTGGACCCATGGGTACAGAGGACTTTTTCCTGAGCGTGCCTCCAATGAGAGGATGTCAGGCAATACAAAGACTTTTGAAGAATGGAATCCTAGTCTGTGCCTACAGCATGAGCCAGCAATTCTACTCTTAAACACATGAAGAGAGATATACTCCTGTCTGTGTAAGACATGCATAAGAAGATTTACAGCCTGAGTCCCAACAGACAGAATTCTGTGACAACTGAAACGCCACGGGAAAAGGGCGACTTCACAGAGACTATGTTGTGTAAAATTAACCAGACAGAGGAAGCACATACTGTAGATTCTGCTGACATGAAAGTTCAAGAACAGGAAAAGCTAGCTTTATAGATAAAGGTTAGGTTATGAAGGGGGGCATGGGGATGAAGACCTGTCAATCAGGAGTCTTAGGCCAGCCTGGGGTGCACGGCACACTGGACATCCGCCTGGGCTACATGATGCTCTGCCTCAAAAACAAACACAAAAACCGAGCTGAAGTTGTTTGTTCCCTGATGGGGAGGCTGAGTGGCTACCAACAGGAAGAATGCCCAAGAACGCCTAGAAGGATGTTGGTCATCTTTCACATCCCAACTTAGATGCTATCATGTGAGTGTAGAAACAGTGACACTATCTAGCTGAACACTGCCGGTTAGCTCACTTTAAGCACTGTAGCTTATACTGCTGTGATGAAAATGAATTAAGGATCACAAGAAAAGTGTGATAAAAGGTGAGCAAATGAATGAATGAATGAATGAATGAATATTAAGTACCAAAATAAAAGGTGAATGAGGGGCTGGAGTGATGGCTCAGCAGTTAAAATCACTGGCTGCTCTTCCAGAGCTCAGTTCCCAGTACTCACATGACAGCTCACAACTGTAGCTCCAGTCCCAGGAGATCCAACTCCTTCTCGTGGCCTTCTTGGGCATCAGGCACACACGTTACATTGATATACATACATGCAGGTGAGACACCCGTACGCATGGAAATGAATAAATAATAGTTTAAGTGAATGCCCGAATACAATTACTATGCTAAAGATGAATGTATATAAGTGCTATAAGAAAAGATTAATGAATATTATTAGTATGGTGATAAACGAATGAATACATAAGTTCTATGATATTCACGTTTCCCCAGTGTAGTGGTTATCACATTCATCATGAAATAGCATGCTAAAGGGTGAATGAATGGATGAATGAATAAATGAATGAATGAATGAGTGAGTGAGTGAATGAATAAATGGTCATGTTTCTTAAGCCACTTTGTCTCTTCCTTCCACAGTGTTTAGAACCCTGGTGTCCCAAATCCTGGACCAAGCGGAACCTCTCCTTTCCTCCAGCCTGTCGTCAGAAGTCGTCACCGTCTTCCAGTATTACAGCTTCTTTACCAGCCACGGTGTGAGTGACCTGGAGACCTACCTGGGCCAGCTAGCCAGGCAAGGTAAGGCTGTGCTCTAGTGACTCAGTCTGAGTCAGCTTGGGTCTCCATGTCAGGACTGTTAGAGAAGGCTGCCTCCATGCTTGAGCTGAGGCTTGCCTCTTCAGTGACTTCTGAGCTTTTAACTTCAGTGAACTTCCTGGTGTTGGAGCAGAATCTTACAAAGCCCCAGGAGTTCACCATGAACAGGAAACTGGCAAGTGAATGGCAATCTCACGGCTTTCCTTCCTTTCTTAGCCTGTTTGCAGTGCTATTTTATATTGTGTTTTGTGGTAGAATTCCCATTCAGAATAGACAGAAATGGACTTCAGGTGAAGGCTCGTGTGAGACAGCTGGAAGGGAAATGAGAAAAGAAAGTCTGAGGGTTTCCCATTCGAGAAAGCCGGAGGTGGTTGGGATATGGTAAGATCAGTCCACCCTTTAACATGGCCCTTCGAAGGTTGTAGATATTGTATCTGAGTATTCTTTAGGAATGCAGCAGGTATTGGCCAGGGGCTGAAGGAACAGAGGGAATGGGACTGTGCTCTCTGAAACCAGGTAGCTGCTAGTCTAGCACCACACAGCAGCAACTTGTCTGGCTCAGAACCAGGTTAGCCCTGCTCTTTCCTGAACATTAAATCCTGCTGCAACATGGTTTTTGTCTGGCATCATAAAGAGGTGACATTTCTGTCTAGCATGGGACATAGAAGCTCTGGAGAAAGCCTTGCAGCTGGCATGCCTGGCATGGAAGACCAGGGCAGGGAGACCCTGACTTACAGACACAAAACCTCATGGCATACATGTGACACTAAGCTTGCCGAGTGTGGATCAGTTTTCCAGGCAGACATCTGAATTATTCAGAGTTTGGTGTGGCAGTTCACATTCCTAAGTCTCTTAGTGAGAAACCTTGACAAAATTCACTCATTCAGCCATAGGAATGTGGAATGACAGTGGGGAAAATACTTTTTAATGTGTTTGTTTTCTTGGTCTTGTCTTTGGTTTGTTTTATTTGAACCTTTATTTTCATCTTAAATTATATGTGTCTGAGTCTGTGGGTTTGTGCATGTGAGTGCAGTACCCCCAGACAGAAGCTGGTGTTATAAAGGATTGGCAGCCATTCCACCTGGGTCCTGGGAACCCGACTCTGGTCCTATGCAAGAGTAATAGGTATTCTTAAGTTCTGAGTCATCCCTCTGGCTCCTCAGTTTTATGTTTGCTTTGAAACAGAGTCTCTAGCCCAGACTGGCCTCAAACTTACTATGTAGCCAAAAATGATCTTCACAGAAGGTAAGGGGACACCTAAGCTGAGGGAAGATTTAGAGATGTTGAGCTAGGAGTAAAGGGAAAAGCACATTAGCCGTCACAGGAGGCTTAGAGAGTCCTGGAGAGATAGCTCAGTGGTTAAGAGCACCAACTGCTCTACCAAAGGTCCTTGGGTTTGATTCCCAGCAATCAAAAGGTAGCTCATAGCCATCTATAATGGTTTGGGGAATGGGGATGGGTTAGGGGGTTTCCCAAGGGGAAACCTGAAAAGGGAAAAACATTTGAAATGTAAATAAAGAAAAATATCCAAGGTTGGAGAGATGGCTCAGTGGTTAAGAGCACTGACTGCTCTTCCAGAGGTCCCGCACCCAAAATGGTAGCTCACAACCATCTGTAATGGGGATCTGATGCCTTCTTCTGGTGTGTCTGAAGACAGTTAATATGATTACAGGGTAATCATATACATTAAATAAATAAATAAATCTTTAAAAAATAATATTTAAAAAGAAAAATATCAAATTAAAAAAAAAGAGCCCAGTCACTGATCCAATAGAACAGGTTAAAAATGAGCTAATGGTGTGTGTGTGTGTGTGTGTGTGTGTGTGTGTGTGTGTGTGTGTCTTTCATCCATGGATCAGAGCTAGCTCCTGGGCAGTACACACCTGTGACTCACTGGGAGCTCAAAGTGGTGCAGCAAAAACTCCTGCTTACACGTTTGTGTACCACCATGCCCAGTTTATGTGGTGTTGGAGATTGAACACATTTGCTTTTGTGTGCTAGTCTCTACCAACTGAGCTGCATCCCCAGCCCTTCCCTTATCTTTAAGTGTCTTTTTGTTTCTTTCTTTCATTATAAAATAGATAGTTTTACATTACAAAAAGACTGGGAAACAGAAAAATATAAATTCAAATCTCTTTCCCCCATTTGTAAACTTTAATTTTTCATTTGAACATGCATTGTTTTAGATTTCACAATTGTATCTTGTTTAGGCTGGCGTTAGTTTGTTTATTTGCCTGTCTATCATGTATGTTTGTCTGGTTTTGCAGTACTAGGGTCTTAAACCCAGGATCCCATAGTGGACAAGCGCTGTACTCACAGCTGATGTCCCCAGTATGATTATACCTTATAAATTATTACATCTTGTTTTTAACTTAATATGCTTTGTGTTGTTAAATATTAACCATGTAAAGCATTTTATTAGTTTTTTTATTGCCCTTATATTTGAATCTTGTGTTTTTATAGTGTCAAATGTTTTCTGAGATTTGTTTGTTTAACTGTTATTTAATACTCCCTTGGGGATTTTTATTGGCGTACTTACTTACAAAGCAGTGGGACTAACAGACATCCACAGGCAAGAAAACAGGAAATTAAAGCAAAAATATTTAGATGCTCCTCACCCGTATTCACTATGGGAAAGGCGTCTAAGATATAAGAGGTGACATAAGAGGTGACATAAGAGGTGACATAAGAGGTGACCTTGGGCTTTCCCTTTCCCATCTATTTCCCAGGTCCCTGGATAGACACAATCTCATCGTTATGTCTTAGAGATATCTAGTTAGGAATTATTCATAGCATATGGCCAGTTTGTCCCAGTGGAACTCAAAATCTTGTAGTTCATCATATTGTCTCTAAATTCCAGTCACCTAAGTGGCCTTCCCCATCTAGGCCTGACCCTTCCCCTACGATTAGGATTTTGGCAGAGAGACATTTGTGTTTACTGAGGTGGCAGATAATGTTTCTTTACATTTCTTCATTGAATATTTACATTTGACTGTTTAATTCATTTGTATGACACTGGATGGGGAATGCCTATAACAGCTCTTGGGAGTGAGAGGCAGCAGGGTCAAGAGTTTCAGGCTGTCTTTGCTTCGTGGATAGTTCATGGCTAGCATAGACTATTATGAAATCCTATCTTCTATTTCTGCCACCATTTCAAAGTAGAAATTCAACTTTACACTTTTCTTACAATTTGCCCTCGTTATAATTATTTAAATAATCATTAACCTTTTCACACTAATTTGAAATACCGCCTTTATCATAGACTAAGTTTTTACATACTGCTATGGGTATGCTTTTACTGAAAACGTACATGAAATGCTTGTGCTGTCAACAAACGGTGCCACTGTGCTATCAGAACGTGAGCTCTGGCTCCTCACCTTCCAGTTGCCATGGCTCAGACTCTGCAGTCTCTGAGAGATGAGAAACTGCGGCAGACGATGAGTGACCTTGCACCCAGCAACCTCCCCGCTCAGCAGGAAGTCCTCAGGACGCTGGCTCTGCTGCTCACCAGGGATGACAATGAGCTCAGCGAGGCTGTGACACTCTACTTGGCAGCAGCCTCCAAAAATGAGCACTTCAGAGAAAAGGTAGGATGCTAAATTTGTGGATATTGAGGCTTCACTGCCTGTCATTTCCCATCAGCATGCAGCTGGGCTCTAAGCCTGACTAAAGCGGGAGGATTGCTGAGAATTCAAGGTGGCCTAAGAATGGAGCTACCAAACTACTTTACTAGGGTGACTAGCACCACAGAATTTTTTAAAGTATATTTCAAAGTGACTAGAAAGGAAGAATTCAAAGCTTCCCGTCGCGTATATATGACGATCGTGTGAGGAGCGGGAATGCCAGTAGGAAAGGTGAGCGTTGCACCTTGTCTTCAGCTACTGCCCTTTGTCCCAAAAATCTACATAACTCTGTCCATAAAAGGCAAAAATGGTATGGTTTTTAAAATAAAATCCAGCAAAGGAGAAAATTGATCATTAAAATAAAATCTATAATCATAACTTTGTATCTTCCAAGCCTGCATCTACAATCTGGTAAAATACACCAACCAACCTTGAATAAACGTGTGAAACTTTGTGATTTTTTTTTCTTCGTGTGAAAGACCATGCTATATGGCTTACCTCAGGAAGATATATTTCTGTACTTTTTATTATTTTTAGAATACAGAAATGGGTGACTTTTTTTACTTTTATTGCTAAGCTTGTTCTTTGGTAATTTAGCATACATGTTCAGTGCATGCTGGGTACACTCACCCCCGCCTCCTCTTGTCTCCTCCCACCTCTGTCATATCTGCCTCCACCCACTGGTCACTTCCTCCACTTTTTCCTTTGACCCTTTGAGTTTAACCAGGGTTGTATGTGTGCCCACAAGGTTGGAACTGCAACATACTGGACAGATACACCATTCAGAACACAGCTAAGGATAATAATAACCCTCCCCAGAATTCATCTGTAACCAACTGTCAGGAGGTAGAGTCTCCCATGAGCCCCTCCCTGATCTAAACCAGGCAGGCCCAGTCTTGTGCAGGCCTAGCACCCAGCTGCTGTGAGATCATGCTGCAAGAACAGCTGGATGATGCCCTGAAGATATTGTTTTACAGCCTTTTCCCTAACTCCCAAAGCTTACGTTCTATGGCATCTCACTGTTCTTTGGTGAGGGGCATTAGCTTCCTTGAAACTGAAGTTTCAGCTGATTGAGAACTGTTATGTGGGTGGTGAGAACCAAACCTGGGTTCCCTGGAAGAGCAAGCATTGTTCTTCCGGGACATCTCTCACTGGGTAACCCTGCCTATCTCGGAACTTCTGATAGAGACCATGCTGGCTTGGAACTCGCCATGCAGATTGGGTGTCCTCGAATTTGCAGTAATCTTCTTTCTTTGCATGTATGGTGCACACAAGTAGAACAACCATACCTATAGAATGAAACAAAGAGGGGTTTAAAAATTTAAAATGTATATATCACATATGGGAGATGTTCCATATCCCCCTACCCCAATTACCTTCTTCGTTCTTACATACTACATTAGTGACAAACAGTTCAAAATGTCTCACAGCATCTCTCCTTCCCCTTCAGGCCTTGCTCTATTACTGCGAAGCGCTAACGAAGACCAATCTTCAGCTACAGAAGGCAGCATGCCTGGCCCTAAAGAGCCTGGAGGTAAAGCCCAGCCCCAAAGCCCTACAGCCCCACTCCTGTCCAGACTCAAAGTCCCTCACCCATGTCCAGACTCAGAGCTCCCATCCCTGATCAACCCTAGTGCAACACATGTCTGTTAAGCTTAGAGGCCACGCCATGTGGACATACCCAGTGCTTTCCATATTCAAAGCCATACTCATATTCTCTTGTAGTATAGCAGAGTTTCTCATCTCCCTGGAGGCACCCAGTCAGGGTCCTTTTTCCTCTTGAACATGGACTACATGGGATTTTTTGTTAAATTCACCAAATAGAGAATAATTCTTGTTTAGCATTGCCCACATAACCAGTGTAACTTTGAGACAATTTTAGACAAGTATCTTGCCTCAGAAAGAGATGATGCAGTGATTCCCAGATGAGTATTGTGTATAAATTAGCATAGGAAAATAAAGTACCTAACTCAGTGTCCCACTGAGTCCTCAGATCCTTTCTCTTGGAATTAGTCTGCAGGTGTGTCCAGCCTTTGACATCATCGTCCTCCTCAAAGTTCACAGTGACGTTACAAAAAAAAAAAAAAAAAAAAAAAATCACGCTGTTTTAAGTTCATGATTTTATATGATTCGGGCTACACTGTTAGCCCCAGCAGCACTCAGACTGCACAGTGGATGCACCTGACTGTTCTGCAGTGGTCACTGTGCTAGAGGAGGCCTTCGTGAGCAGGGAGAGAGCGAAATGCAAACACGAGGAAGCAAAGTCTACAGCTCTCCAGCGGAAGTGTGGCTCTCCACTAGATCTCATGTGTGTGACCCGTCTTCACCACAGAAACACTAGGAGAGGTGCCAGGAAAAACAATGAGAGGGCCACCCCTAGAGCTTACTAAAGCCTTAGATGGACACATGGGACAAGGAGCAGGCCTTGGGACATGCAAACAAGGGACTGATGTCATAAAGGAAAAGCTAATGATCTGTGAAGGAAAACAACCATGGGAAATTTTGCCTTCCTTGTTACTTGGTCAAAAAAATTACCTACCAGTGACCCCTCCCCCCCAAAAAAAAACCTGTCCTAATCGGTGAAGTATTTATTTGAGCGCTCTCCTGGTATGCTGTGACTCATTACTGCTGAGCGTCTGTGTCTCTGCTATAGACTTCACACGGATAGACACACAGGGTGCAGCAGCCTATCTGGGTTCTACTGGACTTACGTGCTGTGAAGGATGAAGCAGGAGCCCTGGTTTTAACCCTAGCGTATCTCCAGCTGAGAGCACTCTGGCCCTACTCTATTCCTTTTCTCTCCCCACCCCCAAAATAGTGCAGTCCCCCATGGAAACAGAAGCCCTCTTTGTGAACCCGACCCACCACCCCCCAACTCGAAAAGAATTCCACACAACATATAGTTTCAATGCAAGCACAAGAGTTCTAAATTGAGGGTTATTTTGGAATCAGTGGGATCTAGATTAAAGAATGAGCTGTTTAGTCTCCTGGAAGATTGAAGGTCTTAAGTGTCGGGCACTGATCTGTTTTCCCTGGCAGGCCACGGAAAGCATTAAAATGCTAGTGACATTGTGTCAGTCTGACACCGAAGAAATCAGAACCGTGGCCTCAGAAACCCTCCTGTCCCTTGGTGAGTTTGTTTTTGTGTGTTCATTTACTTCTGATGTTCTCCTGGGAACCTAAGGGAAGGTTCGTGTCATCTGCTTTAATCGCTTCCTCCTCGCCTGTGTACTCCCCACTCCTTGAATAGGAGGAATCGATTGTGTCCAGCTCTTGCACCTTGTTCTCTCTGCACCAGAACTGTGGTGGTGGTGGTGGGGGGTTCTCCCTCCAAGCTTTCATAAGTCCTATTTAGAATAAAAACTGTGATCTGACAGTGGTCACTCCTACCTGTAATCCCAGCACTGAAGAGGCAGGAGAATCACTTCAAGTTCAAGGTCGGTTTAGATGGCCCAGGGAGACCAGTTTCAAGAAAGCCAAAGTGCTAGGAGCCAGAACAGAGCAAACAAAGAGGAGCTGTAGAGATCGCAGCATGGCTGCCCGTGTGGAGATGGCATGCCAGAGTCAATGCGCCTGACCTCTGCAGGGACCTCTGCTGTGCACCCCGCGTGCCTCGGCCTCACTGTGACCTCTTCTTGCCTGCTATTATTTTGTTCTGGAATATCCAAATAGCCCTCCCCTTCGCTCTGTGAAGATTCATGCCTTTTGTTTGTGGTGGTCCTTTTGGGTAGACGTTAGGGATGAAGATATCAAGGACTCACTTGCCTTTTTCCTGTTTTTAAAGGCAGGGTCTCCTATATCCCTGACTAGGCTTGAACTCACTATGTACCCTAAAAAACAAAATAGGTTTGACTTCTGATCCTCCTGCCTCCACTTCCCAAGAGCCAGCCTTACATGTGTGTGATGTGGCCTCTGATTTATTTGGTGCTAATGGTCAAATCCAGGATGTTGTGCCTGTTAGGCCAGCACTCCATCAACCAAGCCCCATCTTCAGCCATCAGGAAAACCTCTCTTAACTCTGCATCAAATAGACAGTTGTTGCCAGTAGCTCATGCCTGTCATCCAAGCACTTTGGAGGTAAAGGCAGGAGGCTTGCCACAGTTTGGGGCTAGCCTGAGCTACATATTGAGTTCTAAGCCAGTGTGGGCTACAAAGTCCCTATCCTCACATATATACACACAGAGAGGAATGGGAAGGGAGGGAAGAAGAGGAAGAGGGAGGAAAAAAGGAAAGAAGGAGAAAGTTATAGAAAATGTTACTATAGTCATATGCTCTAAATTCAGAAAGTCTCCTCTGAAAGTCTTTAAGCCTAACCCTGCCAATGTCACCAGGAAAAAAGCCACTCTGGTTTGAAATACATCTTGACCATGGGAAGAAGATTTATGGTTATTATAACCACCATGAAAATCCCATCATTTTGAGCCCTTCTTTCTTACAGGTTTAATAAGACTTGGCGCTGCTTTTTGAATGCACCATTCTTTGTAGAGGAAGCTTAGCCAGCCCATGTTTGTTTAAAGGATAAAATAGTTATTCTCTATGGCTGTTTTAGATATAGAAGTTATTTAATTCTCTAAAATGTACCCAGGGTATTAGTGGCGTAATGTCTTTTATCCCCCAGGGTTCTGAAATAACAGTGAAGATTTAACAATAGCTAGATGTTTATAAAGCCAGCATCTCTTTTTCCATGGTAAACTGAGGAGGGGGTCCCCCATGGCCTGCACCCAAAACTCACTTACCTGCTTTCCAAGGTACACTCCAGGAATGACCAGCCCATCTGCTTCATTGCCACCCTTTCCACAATGCTCACACCACCGGGCCTCCCCGCCCTCTCCAGGCTTCTCCACTTGCTGCATACCCAAGTATACTCCAGGGAAGCTTAATGTCACTGTGCCTCTGCTCCACCCAACGAGGCTGCTCCCTGAGGTCTCCAGACCACCCCTGCATGGGGATTTTAAAACCTTCTAATATGTAGTAGAGTTGGAAGACCCCACCCCTCAAATTAATGTTGTGACTTTTCCTTGATCCCTGACGCGTGGATACTAATGCACTTTTCCCACAGAAGCCTGAATTCATGTAGCGCTCGAGTATTCCCAGTGGCAACAGATAGGACATTCTATGACAAAGGGCTAGAGTTGTGTCAAACACTGAGAGGGCCAAGCAGCAGCTCCTCACCAACTAGTGCTTACTTGTTTTACCCTTATAAACTTTTTGATGTCTAAAAGACCTTCTGTGCAATGCGAGTGTCCTTAACATCTACAATCCAATATAGCATCTAGTAACTCCCCACCCAGTGCTTGCTCAACTCAACGAGAAACTCAAGTTCCAACTTTTGAGCAGCAGACATAACTCAGTGGTGGAGTGCCCTGTCACCATGGGCAAGGTCCTAGCTTTGATCCCAGCACCCTGTTCCCGCCAAAGTTTTTACTTTATTTAATTCTATTTCCATTTTTTTTTTAAATAGAATTTGATTTGGGTTTTGGGTTGTTTTTGTTTTTGTCTTTTGTTTTTTGAGGGTTTTTTGTTTTGTTTTGTTTTGTTTTTGTTTTTGGTATGGGAGAATGTGCGGCATGCCTGCCAGGGCACCTATATGAAGGTTCTTCCAGTATGTAGATCGAAGGAATTGAACACAGGTCACCAAGCTTGGTGGCAAACATCTTCACCCATAGCCTTGGCTATGCCAGAACAGCTGGCCAGATGTCCTGGGGGACAGCTCTGGTTGGGCGACTGTAACAGCAAAGGCTGACTACCCCTCATCCCAGACGAGTTCCATCAAAAGAACTTCAGATGGTGTTGCTTTTTTTTTTTTT
>NW_022196913.1:28930216-28940190 GCF_008632895.1 Mastomys coucha
CAAACTCAGAAATCTGCCTGCCTCTGCCTCTCAAGTGCTGGGATTAAAGGCGTGCACCACCACTGCCCAGGGAAGGCATTTTTATGTAACATTTTACATTTATATACATTTAACTACAACCTATCATGTCCAAGGTGTTGGGGTCCAGGAGTCACCACACAAACACTGATCTCAGTTAGACAGGGATGGTTTAGATGTGAACACACATCTAAAGACTGATCGGGGCAACTAGATAAGGCTCTAGAGCTCAAAGCTGTACACTGGACATTTCTCAGGGCCACAATGAGCAGGTGCTGAAAGTGATGCCTGGTAGTTAGCTCTGACTCAAGCCACTTTAGACTTGACATATCATATTAGCCTTTAATTTGATGGGCCCTACATGAAGCTTATAGTTGTGCAATTTCTTTCTTTTTTCAAAAATATTTACTTATTTTATGTATATGAGTACACGCCAGAAGAGGACATCAACCCTCCATTACAGATGGTTGTGAGCCACCCTGTGGTTGCTGGGAATTGAACTCAAGACCTCTGGAAGAGCAGCCAGTGCTCTTAACTACTGAGCCATCTCTCCAGCCCCCGTGCAATTTCTTAAGATTAACAAACCTCATAACATATAGAACTTAACAGGGCATGTGGTTAGCATGAGCCTATTCTAAGTCAAGTTATTTTTCTGTGTCAATGACTGGCAGGCATATTACAGTAACAATGTGAAGTAGCTGGCGGGCACGGAACAAAATGGCTACAACTATGCTAGGGGGATGGGCTGCTGAGCAAGGGAGTAAAGGCTCTCACTTGTGGAGTCTTAACCGTGCTCAAGGATTTGAACGCTCAAGCATTTTGGACTTGGGATTTTTGGGTTGCAGGTGCTTAGCCCGTGCTTGGTGACACACGTGGAGAACTTGGGGACCTATTTTAAGGGTCTGTCCTTCAAAACCACTCGTGTTGGTATATTTCCAGCCTGTTGTTAACCAGTGCTCTTCTTCATGTGATGTTCTAGTTCTGCACAGCCAAGCCTTCTTGCTTGGCCCTGATAGCAACATCTGATAGAGCTAACATATTTTGCAAATATATTTTGTTACTGTTTTTAAAAACTGATTTAATTGTAGGCATATGAGGGCTGGAGGTGAGCCAGGGATAATGTTCACATTACAGAGTGAGCCAAAGACTGCCTTGGCTACACTGAAAGTGTTTAAATCGCACTTTGTCTCCCTAAGCTGCATTCTATCTATCTCTGTGCTTCACTTTCCCCTTTGACCTAAAAGAACACTGGGTACTAATTGTTCTAAAATCCTGTACTAGGGCTGGGCATGGTGGAGCATGCCTGTGATCCCAACACTTGGGAGGCAGAGGCAGGTCGATCTCTGAGTTCAAGTCCAGCTTGCTCTACAGGACGAGGTCCAGGACAGCCAGGACTGCATCCATTTTTTTTTTTTAAAGAGAACTAGGGGTTGAACCCAAGGTCTCCTGCTTACTAGGCGAGTGCACTACAACTGAGCCTGATAAACCACCCCCCTTTTAAACATTTCATTCTGAGACAGGGTTTCACTAAATTGCCCAGGTTTTGCTTGAACTGGTAGTGATCCTCCTGCCTCAGGCTCTTGTGTAGGTAGGATTGCTGGTCTGCACCACCACACCTGGCTTTTATTTGTTTTCTTATGACAGTCTTTCAATGTAGCCAAGGCAGTCTTTGGCTCACTCTGTAATATGAACATTATCCCTGGTTCACCCCCAGCCCTCATATGCCTAAATTTTAATCAGTTTTTTAAATAGTAACAAATATATTTTCAAAATATGTTAACTATATAAGATGTTGCTATGAGGGCCAGAGAGAAGGCTCAGTGGGTAAGAAGATAGCTGCACACATCTGACAACATGAGTTTTGGTCTTAGAACCCATTCAGAAAAGGAGAGGCATGCACATCTGTAATAACAGCATCCCTATAATAAGGTGGGAGACGGAGGTAAGAGATTCACTCAGAAGCTCATGGACAAGCTAGTGTGGAGTATGCAGCAGAAACAAGAGGGATCTGGCCTCAGTGTGGAAAGAGAGACCTGGTGCCATCAGCTCAGTTGTCCCTGACCTCCACATGCATGCAGTGGTGCACATGCACACATGCACAATAAGTAAATAAACAAAAGAGCTGGCCATATACAAGACTGAATAATCCATTGCCTGGAGGGACACTGTGTTTAGGGGATGTATTAGTCAGTGTTCTCTAGAGTCACAGGACTTATGGGTAGTCTCTATATAATAAGGGAATTTGTTGATGACTTATAGCCTATAGTCCAACTCCCAACAATGGTCAGCAGCAGCTGTGAATGGAAGTCCAAGGATCTAGCAGTTGCTCAGTCCCACAAGGCAAGCAGGTGAAGAAGAGAGAGTCTTCCTTCTTCCAATGTCCTTATATAGGTCTCCTTGCCTTGATCTCCTGGGATTCATAGCCACTATGTCTCAAGATCTCCATGCTAAGATCCAGGTCAGAAACTTATATCTCCCAGCCTCAAGATCAGGATCACAGATGAGCCTTCCAACTCCGGATGGTAGTTCTGGATGGTAGATAGAGTCAAGTTGACAACCAGAAATATCCACTACAGGGGGTAAAGACTGTTAGCTGAAGCTTGAAAGCCTAACTTTTACCATGTATAGTGATGGGTGTATATGATATAATGTAACTAAACTAATATAGAATGTATTCAAGTTACATAGAGATTCCGTACACTGAGATCAAGGATAAGTGTTACTGAAGTCCGTAATACACTAAACAAAAATTAATCTGCCATGTGTAATTGGTAGCAGATGGCACAGACTTGCACTTTGTTTTGTGCCTTGCCTTTCGTCTGATCTCTAATGTTAACTCAATGGTTCTCTGCTGTTCTAAGCATTGCCTAGAAACCCATAATCTAATTAAGAATAACAGAAAATCGCTTTTCCTTAACATAGTAACTAGCTAAGACAGCAATACAAGGCTAAAGGTGGGGAAGTGTTTGGTCTAATATGCACGAGGGCCTGCGTTCAATCCCTAGGAACCGTGAAAAAAGTCACCATAGCACAGTTCCACCATATTATTCTGTATGATGTATATTTGATGTACTCATGTCTAATGTTCCCTATCCAGGAGAAGACGGGCGACTGGCATATGAACAATTAGACAAATTCCCTCGAGATTGTGTTAAAGTGGGAGGTCGTCATGGAATGGAAGTTGCCACAGCCTTTTGAATTTCATGTTAGCCCTGCCTGACTGCTATCCCGATGATACCTGGCCCTTGTCTTCAAGAGGGTGCTGTGATGTGGCCAGACAGCAGAGAGCTGCTGCCGCCGCCAATATGGAAATCAAAATGTCCAATTGCACTGTACTGTCCACTTTTCCTTAGCCCACAGAACAGGGCTGTGTATAATTCACTGGACTGCATCATAGTTGTGACTGACAGCACTTCAAAGTCCATCTTACCTTTCTGTAGAATTTGAAAACAGCCATCTTTACACCTGTGTGGAAGTTCATCTGTAAGCCTAAACTCTTCATGTGCTATTTGGATACCTATTGTAAGCCTTGCCATCTTTCTGCTGTGTTCTCAGGGTTGAGTGGCCCCTTAGTTACCAAATTTTATTTAAAAGACAAAGCACAAAAAGAACGTACCGCAAATAAGTTTTCTTCCAGAGCCTGGTGAAATGATCAATTATAAGACGGTAAGTTTTGAAGCTGAGGATGTGGCTCTGTGGGTAGAGTGCTTGCCTAGCATGCATGAGGCTTGGGTCCACCCCCAGCACTGCGTAAGCTGGGGATGCTGCCCATAGACACTCAGTGCTCAGAAGCAGAAGGGAGTAGGATCAGTCCAAGGTCATCTTCAGCTACCTAGGGAGTTCCCAGGGCAACCTGGGATACATGAAGTTGTGTGTGTGGGGTGGGGGGGAGCGGCGGGGTAAGGAAACCTATGTTTTATATCTTAGTTTTTTTTTTATACTTCCTACTATTTGTTTCTATTTCCATCCTGAGAATTCCCATATCATCTATCCATGTGGTTTAAGAGATAAACGGAAGATTCGTGAAGATTGTACCTATACTGTTAAAGGCAAACAAAACCTCAAAGCTTAAGCTTTTGTTCTTTAACCAGAGCCCTCTTTATCACACTCTTGGTTTTTTGTTGTTGTTTGGTTTCTGTTTTGTCTTGAAACAGAGTCTCCCTATTGCAGTCCTGACCAGCCTGGAATTCAATATACAGCCAGCCTGACCTTGGATTTGCAAGAGTTCTCCAGCCTCTGCCTCCAGCGCTGGGGTTATAGGCACAAAACACTAGGCCTGGTTCTACATGTGTAATTTTTCTTTTTTTTCTTTTTTTTTTTCCGCTAAGACAAATACATACCCCAAAGTTGTAGATTCAGAAAGATGTATTGCTCTTTCAAGTGGGGGCCTGGACTTTGGATGAATCCTAACTGGATAGAATATTGGGGTACTGAAAGTGGTTCCTGCATCTATAAAATTGGTTTATGAGGCAAGGAAGCAGGAGGCCCTGAGAGCTGGAAACTGCCCCCAAGTTTCCACAGCAGCTCAGTAACTCTCCAGGGCAGACATTTAGTCTCTTACAAAGTGTGCGAGGGGTGAGGATGCCAAGATCACAACAACACATGTGGGTGCAATTTGAACTGTATTCCGGATGTGTTTGTATAAAATACCAATTAGATATTACTTTCAATATTTACATTTTAGCAAGACTTTTAAAAGGCTTCCTTTCATTTTAAAGTGAAAATTGTTTGCCAGGCTTCTGGCAACACATCCTTTCAACTGTGAAGTTCCACTGTACATATTTGTATATTTGTAAACACTATATATATGCATATATCCCTCCTTTTAAAGGTATGTTGTACAGTTAGAGTATGTATAGGCTATAGTCTTTGTTAAATGACTCTTTTGTAGAAAGTAAAACCACAGCTATCACAGGGCTTTTGTTTGGTTTATTTGTGGATTTGAA
Organism: Mastomys coucha; assembly: GCF_008632895.1. Lineage (NCBI taxonomy): Eukaryota > Metazoa > Chordata > Mammalia > Rodentia > Muridae > Mastomys > Mastomys coucha. Next base: position 28,935,181 of record NW_022196913.1, read on the forward strand.
ACATTTTTGAATATGCATGGATAATTAATTCCACATCTTTTGTATTCACCTTTGTGTTTGATTTTTGTTTGGGAAGTGCTTTTAGGTTTGTGGTATTTGTATTTATCCCTCTTTCAATCATGTAAGTCAAAATAAAAATTATTTTTAATTACTAGTCTAGTGTAAAATCTGATATATATATATTTTAAATTCTTATCTGTTACTATGTGTGTGCATTATGTGGTGGGGGAGGGGTGTACATGGTGCACCTGTGGAGGTCAGAGGACAACCCTGTGGTGTCCATTCTCTCCTTCCACCTTTCTTTTCTTAAGTTTTATTGCATTATAATGAGAAAAGTTACATGATTTCAATTTATCTGAATTTGTTAACATTTAAAAACATATTTTTAGTAAATATAATTAAATCACATTCTTGTTTTCCTTTTGTACCACCGCTCCTCCCATAGACCCCCTCAATACCTACAATATCTTTTTTGTCATATTCTTTAAATTTATAAACTATTATAACAATAGAAATGAGTATTATAAAAGTTGTCTGATATAAAACAACAATCAATTTAACAGTCTTATATAGATGCTTGTCTACAACAATACTGAAAATACATACGTTTTTCTCAATATAAATTTTAAATAACTCCAAACTTATTAACTGTATATTTCAAAATAATATATCACTACTAATATTTTCTTAAATGAACATAATTATATAAAGTGTTTTTGTTTGTTTGTTTTGTATTTAGTAGAGCTTAAAATCTTGGCTCTTACTGTGGTAACTCGATACAAGAGTTACAAACATCAAGCAAAGCATTGAGTCTCACTCTTTGTTGTTCTCTTACAAGCCCCCTCCCAATTTAATTGTCTACATTTCTCTTGGATATATAAATACTTTAAAAATATGTAAGCTGTTCTGAAAACCATAGTATAGTGTAAAAATATGAAATAAACAATACTACTAATAGAGAGGCTGAGATAGGAGAAGCAAGATCTCAAGACCATTATGTTGTACAAGACATTGTCAAACAAGCTGAAATTATATATGGATTGTATAATATTGGGCCTATTTCCCCAATTACCAAATTAGAGAGACCATTGGATGCAGTCAATAAATTTCTAATTCCTCACATTTTTGGATTTCAATCGATTAGGATATGTTGGTAATATTAATTTTAATATTAAGATACTAAGAAAAAGTAATTGTTACTTCCTGCTGTTTTTGTTGTAAGAGGTGGAATTAGGTTTGTGTAGATTTGTTAAAAGATTACTTTCTTGCTTCTTCTAGGGTATAGTTTCACTCCTTATGTTGATGTTTTCCATCTATTATCCTTTGTAGGGCTGGATTTGTGGAAAGATATTGTGTAAATTTTGTTTTGTCATGGAATATCTTGTTTTTTCCACCTAAGGTAATTGAGAGTTTTTCTGGGTATAGTAGCCTGGGCTGGCATTTGTGTTCTCGTAGGGTCTGTATGATATCTGCCCAGGATCTTCTAGCTTTCATAGTCTCTGGTGAGAAGTCTGGTGTAATTCTGATAGGTTTGTCTTTATATGTTACTTGACGTTTTTCCCTTACTGCTTTTAAAATTCTTTTTTTGTTTAGTGCATTTGGTGTTTCTATTATTATGTGATGGGAGGAATTTCTTTTCTGGTCCAATCTATTTGGAGTTCTATAGGCCTCTTGTATGTTCATGGGCATCTCTTTCTTTAGGTTAGGGAAGTTTTCTTCTATAATTTTGTTGAAGATATTTACTGGTTCATGACCTTGGGAGTCTTCACTCTCTTCTATACCTATTATCCTTAGGTTTGGTCTTCTCATTGCATCCTGGGTTTCCTGGATGTTTTGGGTTAGGAGCTTTTTGCTTTTTGCATTTTCTTTGACTGTTGTGTCAATGTTTTCTATGGTGTCTTCTGCCCCTGAGATTCTCTCTTCTATCTCTTGTATTCTGTTGGTGATGCTTGCATCTATGACTCCTGATTTCTTTCCTAGGTTTTGTATCTCCAGGGTTGTCTCTCTTTCTAATTTCTTTTTGTTTCTATTTAAATTTTTATATTCTGGATGGTTTTGCTCATTTCCTTCACCTGTTTGATTGTGTTTTCCTGTAGTTCTTTAAGGGATTTTTATGTTTCCTCTTGAAGGGCTTCTAGCTGTTTACCTGTGTTCTGCTATATTTCTTTGGGGGTGCTATTTATGTCTTTCTTAAAGTCCTGTATCATCATCATGAGAAGTGATTTTATATCTGAGTCTTGCTTTTCCAGTGTGATGGTGTGTCCAGGACTTGCAATGGTGGGAGTATTGGGTTCTGATGATGCCAAGTAACCTTGGTTTGTGTTGCTTATATTCTTAGGCTTGCCCTGCATCATCTGGTTATTTCTACTGCTACCTGCCCTTGCTAAATCTGACTGGAGCCTGTCCTTCCTGTGTTCCTGATTGTGTCAGAACTCCTCAGAGTCAAGCTGTCTCTGTGATCCTGTGATTCTGGGATCCTGTAACCTTGGGCTTGTTAGAGCACCTGAGAGTGGAGCTTCCTCTGGGTATTTTGGGAATGACTGCAGAGTTTGTGCCCAAGGTCTGCTCAGGTCACCAGCCGGCCCAGACAGACCAGAAGCAACCGGAGCCACTGGGCTGGCGGAGTTCCTGTGTGCCTGGACCCATTGGTCCCAGTTACTCCCGGTGTTGGGACAGATGTTATTATGTCCTCCTTACCTCTGATCCTGGGTGTGTTAGAGCACCTGGGAGTGTAGCTTCCTCTGAGTGTTGTGGGATTGGAAGGAACCTGAGCCACTGGACTGGCGGAGTTCCTGTGTGCCTGGTCCTGCTGGTCTCAGTTACTCCTCTCCTTCCACTTTTACAAGGGTTCTCAGAATCAAACTCAGATTTTTTCAGGCTTACACAGCAAGGGCCTCTACTCACTGAACTTCATGGTCCTTATATGTTTTCCATAGTCCCTTCCTGAGTTAGTATTTATACAACACACTATTCCTCGTTGTCTACTAGAGCTTATTATCCTAAAGTGAAAATCATAGGGGAATTTTGTATCCCGATGTAAGTAGACTGGAGTACACAGGAGGAAATCAACCATTTAAAATATCTTCAGACTGAACCAATAGCCTTCCTGCCTTGCCTGACTGATGATATTCCACCAAAACCACACTATTTCTGTTCTTAAAACCAGCCTTCCAGTAAGTATCAAGGTCTTTACTTAGTGAACATTCTAGGTAGGCCTTTGCCCACTTTCTATTGTTCTGTGCCTCTCATCCATATGCAATACAGGTTCACTGAATATATTCAGAGTTTCTTCTTTCAATTTTTTTATTAGATGTTTTCTTTATTTACAATATCTCCTTTCCCAGGTTCCTCTCAAAAAAAAAAAAAAAAGGAAAAAAGAAAAAAAGAATAAAATAAAATAACAAAAACTAAAACAGACCCCTGTTCCTTCCCCCCTCCCCCTGTTCACCACCCCACTCCCTCCTGCTTACTGGCCCTGGTATTCCCTGGTATTCCCACTGGGGCATAGAACCTTCACAGGGCCAAGGGCCTCACCTCCCATTGATGACGGACTTGGCCATCCTCTGCTATACATATGTTGCTGGAGCCATTAGTCCCACCATGTTTATTCTTTGGTTGGAGTTTTAGTCCCTGGGAGCTCTGAGAGTACTAGTTAGTTCATATTGTTGTTCATCCTAAGGGACTGTAAACCCTTCAGCTCCTTGGGTCCTTTCTCTAGCTCCTTCATTGGGGACCCTGTACTCAATCCAATGGATGGTTGTGAGCCTCTACTTCTGTATTAGTCAGGTACTGTCAGAGCCTCTCAGGAGACAGCTATATCAGGCTCCTGTCATCCAGCACTTGCTGGCATCCACAATAGTGTCTAGATTTGATGATTGAATATGGAAAGGATTCCCAGGTGGAGCAGTCTCTGAATTGCCCTTCCTTTAGTCTCTGCTCCATAGTTAGTCTCTGCAACTCCTTCCATGGGTATTTTGTTCCCCCTTTTAAGAAGGAACGAAGTATCCACACTTTTAAAATATTTGATTTATTTGCATATGTGTGTAAATATTGCACATGTGTATGTTTGATTTGCGCTTGTACACACATGAAAGCCAGAAGTCAGATGTTCCCTGTCACTCACTGCCTATTCCTTGAGGGTCTCTTTGAATCCAGGGTTTCTGTTCATATGTCTAAGCTAGGATCCAGGGAGACCCAGCAATCCCTGTCTCCCCACCCCTCTTCAGAGCTGGGGTTATAGGCAAATATACAATGCCCACCTGGGATCCAAAGCAAGTGCTCTTAACAGCTGAGCCATCTTTCCAGCCCGTTCCCTTGCCCACCCCACACTGCTTTGAGGCAAGGTCTTTATAGCTGAGGCTGCCCTTGAACTCATTATGCAGCAGAGATTGACTTCAGCGGGGAGCTTCCATTGAGATTTCAGAAGGAAAAGCTGAAGCAGGCATGCGTGGCAGTGTAAGGAGTCCTGCAAGTGGTACCCACCCACCCCACCCCACCCCAGAAGGACAACTCATGAAATTGCACAGAGTAAACCCAAAGTCCTCAGAGGAAGAAGTTATGGCCTCAATGTGGAGTACCTGCCCAAGAAGCTGTAAACCAGTGGACAGAGCCAGGCTGAGGGAGTGGCCACATGGTTGGCAAGGCTTTTGGAGCTCACATCGCTGTGTCCTGTTTGCTGGCCATGAAGCTGAACGACCTCACGTTTTCTCTGCTGGGGTTTTACCTTCACCTTTGACTCCTCCTTTTGGTACCATCATCCTCACTTCTGGAATGTGAATGTATATCCTGTAACATTGGAGTCTGGATTTGCAATGAAGTTTGGCTGGGGTCTCAGATTTTTTTTTTTTTTAAAGAGGGTGACAGATCTCCTGGAATGGGAGTCTTAGACAGTTGTGAGTTGCCACTTGGGTGCTGGGAATTGCTTCTGAGTTCTCTGATAGGGCAGCTAATGCTTTTAAACTCTGGGCCTTTCTAGGCTTCCAGATTGATTTTTTTTTGTTGTCGTTGTTT
>NW_022196913.1:28940200-28971663 GCF_008632895.1 Mastomys coucha
AGATTGAATTTTTTAAAGATTTATTTATTTTATGTATATGAGTACACTGAAGCTGTACACTGGTTGTGAGCCTTCATGTGGTTGCTGGGAATTGGTTTTAGGACTTCTGCTCGCTCCGGTCAACCCCGCTCCATCCGGTTGGCCCCTCTCACTCAGTCTCTGCTTGTTCCTGTCCAAAGATTTGTTATTATAAATAAGTACACTGTAGCTGTCTTCAGACACACCAGAAGAGGATGTCAGATCTCATTACAGATGGGTGTGAGCCACCATGTGGTTGCTGGGATTTGAACTCAGGACCTTCAGAAGAGCAGTTGGTGCTCTTACCTGCTGAGCCTTCTCTCCAGCCCCAGGGTCTCAGATTTTAAACTTGGACATTTGAGCAGCAGAACTGCTAAAAGCTCTAGAGACTCTTAGAGATGACTAGATGCCTCTTTTATGAGAGTGAGAATGGAGGTTCCCAGAAAGAAACTGCACTGTATGTTAAACATCTGTCAAAGGCTGACTAACTAATTAGAACTTTAATGATTGTGGGTGCTGGGGTTCAGGGAATTGCCACACAAACCATGCATCCATCAAACTCAGTTAAGCAAGAATAACTTACTGGACACTCACCATAATACTGGACATCCAAGATGGCAAAAGTACTCATTGCAGTATACTAGTCTGCTCTCAAGGTAGGCTTTTTATAGGAACGACCGGGTTCAAAAGTTTAAAGGACAAGGAGGGAAGCAGGTGGTTTACTAGGCAAAGTATTATCAGCTAACCTTTAAGCTGATTGGTCCTGAGTAAGGTAAGGGGGAGGTGGATAAGTGGTGAACATGGGAATTTCAGAACATTGCGATCACAGAGCATGAGTGTTATAAATCATAACTTTTTGGCTTACTAGTAGCATTCTTCAGTGTCAGCCACAAAAACTCTAGTGAGTTCATACGTAGGTGCAGGAAGGGCTGCCTGGTGGTCAGCTCTGACTCAAGATATTTTAAACATAACAGTTCATATTGACCTTTGATGTGATGGGTTCTATGTAAAGCTTTGTAGAATTTCTTTGTAAACCTCATACAGAACATACAGAACAAAACGGGGGATGTGGTCAGCATGTCCTTGAGCCAAGTCACTTCTCTGTGCCAATGACTGGCAGGCATGTTACAGCAACAATATGAAATAGCTGGTAGGCATTGAACAAAATGGCTAAAGTTATTCTGAGGAATGTGTCAGATCACAGCAGTGGGGACTTTGGAATGTTGTAGGTCTAGAACCTAATTACCAATTATCTAGTGCTAGCTTTAGCCCCCTTGATAGCCATTTATTGTTTGCTCTGTGTATGACCTAACATCTTTGTGACTAGTGGATAAGTCTTTTTGAAATGTATGAACAAATCCCTAGCTTCCACCAACCCCAAAACTAAGTATGTCATCAGAGATACCTGAGGCTACACAGAGGGACCATAACCCACCCACCCTGATAATCCAACCAAGTTACTTGAAAAGCAGGTTGATATATGACTTAATCTGTTCTGTTCAGTTACTATAAAAAATTATAAGACTGTTATGTTGGAACTTGGCACCCTAAATCTGTGTTTCCAGCACATGGTCACTCATATTTACCCCAAAATAAACTCTCTTTTGTCCCCTTTGAGATGAGAGCTTATGTTTTTTGTTCTGGTTTTTACTGCTATTTTCATTAATATGTGGCAGTGAGCATTTGGGAATACAAGTTTTGTTTGTTTATTTGTTTTTTGTTTGTTTGTTTGGTTGGTTGGTTGGTTGGTACAGGGTCTCATTGTGTGGTCCTGTCTGGCTTCAGACACAAAAGATCCACCTGACTCTGCCTGCCGAGTGCTGGAATTAAAAGTGTGTACCACCATGTCCTATTGGTTTGCACCTTAAATACACCCCAAAAGCTCATGTGCTAAAGGCCTGGTCTTCAACCTATGGTGCTACTGGGAGGTAATAGAATTAGAAGTGTATTCTAGCAGGATATGCTAAGTTGCTGAGTGAGGCATGCTGGGAACTGGCCCCTCCTGTGTCTCTTTGCCTCCTGGCCACCATAAAATAAACAGCTTTCCTCTACCACATGCTCCCTGCCATGGTCTACCTTTCTATGGGATCAAAAGCAAGGGGCTGGGCCTGATGGCCCACACCTTTAATCCTAGTATTCAAGAGGGAGAGCCAGGTGGATCTCTATGAGTTTGAGGCCAGCCTGATCTCCATAGTGACATAGTGACTTTCAGGCCAGACACGGCTATGTAGAGAGACCTTGTGACAAACAAACAAACAAACAAAGGCAAGGAAGCCAGCTGACTCAGCTGACTGTAGATTTAGCCTCTCAAACTGTGAATTAGCATTTCTGCCTTGTTAATTGTTCATCTCAGATATTTTGTCACACAAGTAGCTTAAAAACCAGATCCTCTAACTTCTCACTTGTTCAACAGTACTTGCTACATTGCTCCTATGACTGGCATCAGGGACTGGGCACCAGATGTGCAGCAGTAAGGACAAAAGACATAACAATAGCTGCCCTTGTAAGACACACATTGTCTGGCAAAGAAAAGATAATGAAACCAACAACAACAACAAAAAAAACAATGACTGTAAAGCATTAGCTTGAAAATGGGGACTGTCTTAGGGTTTCATTGTTGTGAAAAAGCACCATGACTAAGGCAACTCTTATAAAGAACAACATTTAATTGGAGCTGGCTTACTACAGTTTCAGATGTTCAGTCCCTTATTGTCATGACTGGAAGCATGGCCCCAGACAGACAGACATGGTACTCTAGAAGGAGATGAGATTTCTACATCTTGACCTGAAGGCAGCCAGGAGGAGGGCTTCTCTACACTGGGTGGTCTGAGCACTAGGAGACCTCAAAGCCTTCCTAAACAATGACACACTTCCTCTAACAAGGCCACACCTCCTGATAGTGCCACTTCCCATGGGCCAAGCATATACAAACCACCACAAAGACCAGTATTAGAAAAAATGTTTAGCAAGCTTGAAGCTCTGAGTTTGAACTCCAGCTCCAAAGTGGGATTGGAGGAAAGGACGTTGGGTAGGCAGAAGCAACGTCAAAGGTCATAAATTTAAAGACCAGAAAAGGCCTACAAAAAAAAAAAAATGTGGTTGAAAACTGAACAGAGAGCCGGGCAGTGGTGGCGCATACCTTTAATCCCAGTACTTGGGAGGCAGAGACAGGCAGATTTCTGAGTTCCAGGCCAGCCTGGTCTACACAGTGAGTTCCAGGACAGCCAGGGCTATACAGAGAAACCCTGTCTCGAAAAACCAAAAAACAAAAAAGAAGAAGAATTTGAAAACTGACCAGAGGAAGCATGTAGCTTATCTCTGGAAAGAATATTCCAGGATGCTGGAGAGATGGCTCAGAGGTTAAGAGCACAGCCGCTCTTCCGGAGGACCTGGGTTCGATTCCCAGCACCCACAAGGCAGCTCACAACCAGCTCATGCCCTCTTCTTTGTGGGTACCAGGAATACATATAGTATACAGATGCACATGCAGGAAAAACACCCATATGCATAAAAAAATAAATGTTAAGAAATAATATTCCAGGGGCAAGAAATACAAAGGCTTTGAAAAGTACCATGGTTGATGTTTTAAATTTTCTATACTCTTTATATCCTTATACTTTTACAAGTTCATGCAATGGAAGTACACAGTCAAAGACATTTTCTGATTTATGGGATATGTTTTGAAAATAGAGCCAAAAGAATTTGTTAGGAAGTTGGAAATGGAGTAGAAAACAGGCTTACGGTGAGTTCAAATTTAGCCTGAACAAGAAACTGAAAAGATGGAATATCTACAGAATCCCCTACAGCAAGAAGGAAGAAACCCAGGATTTTAGACATGATAAAGTTATCCAAAGATAATGAATATGAGTCTGGAATTGAGGTGAGAAGTCCTACTAACAGAATAAAATTGTGGCAGAGTATGGTGTCTTTTATCTTTAGTCCCAGCACTTGGGAGACAGAGGATGGATAGATAGATAGATAAATAGATAGATGATAGATAAAATTGTGAGAGACTGAGGCAAGTGGATAAGCAGATCTCTATGCATTCAAGGACTGTCTGGTCTACATAGCAACTCCCAGGCCACCCAAGACTACAGAGTGAGACTCTGCCTCAAAAAACAAACAAAACCACACACACACACACACACACACACACATACACCTGAGTATCAGAGCACAATCACAGTGCTTGGTTGACTGAGACAGTGAAATCAAGATCTCAGGGGTTAAGCTGGAGAAATAGCTTAGTAGTTAAAAGAACATACTATCTTCCAGAGGATCCCAGTTCAGTTTCCAGCACCCAAGTCAGACAGCTCACAACCATCTGTAAAGTCTAGCTTCAGGAAATCCAGCGTCCTTTTTTGGCCTTTGAAAGCACTTGTACTCATGTATGGACACACACACACACACACACACACACACACACACACACACATCCACTGTATCAGGTTCAATTACACAAGGACATGCACATATATACATCTGCATATATTGGGGTTTGGGGTTTGGGATTTGGGGTTTGTTTTGTGTGTGTTTTGTGTGTGTTTGTGTGTGTGTGTTTTGAGACAAGGCTTCATTTAGTTCAGTCTGCCTCAAACTCACTTTTTCAGCATGTGGTGTTGGTAGGGATGAGGTTTATGTGAATGTACCTGTGGGTGCCAGCAAAGTGTTACTAAAAACAAACAAACCCAAATCCTTAGGGAGTGGAGAGATTGCTGAGTGCTTAAGAATACTCCATGTTCTTGCAGAGGACCCTGGTTCAATCTATAGACCTACATGGCAGTCCACAATCAATCCATAACTGCAGGGAATCCAATGCCCTCTTCCAACTTGCAAGTCAGAAGGCACACATGTGATACTCAGACATACATACTGGCAAAATCCATACAGATGAAAGCAAACAAATGAGACAAATCTTTTAGTTAAAACAAAAAATAGATGGGAATTGCCTGCAGAAGGGTTCCAAATCTACCTCTGGCCAGTGCCTCTGGGACCAACCGCAGGCACCTGCACGTGCGTGCACATAACCCCAACTCATATCCACATGTGTAGAGATCTTGTCTCAAAATGTGTGTGTGTGTGCGTGCGGCGTGTGTGTGTGTGTGCGTGCGGCGTGTGTGTGCATGTGTATGCGTGTATATGTGCGTGTGTGCATGTGTGTGTGCATGTGTGTGCGTGTATGTGTGTGCATGTGTGTGCGTGTATGTGTGTGCATGTGTATGCGTGTGTACGCACACGTGTGTGTGTATATGTGTATGTGTTCGTGTGTGTTTGTGCGTGTGTGTGCACATGTGTGTTTGTGTGTGTGCATATGTGTGTGTGTGTGTGTGTGTGCGCGCGCGTGTGTGTTGACAGAAGCTGAGAGAGTGTGTCCTTGTGTGATCCTGATGCAGTGCTGTAGTACACTTATGGTCCCAGCCAACTTAACTTGGAAGCTGATATTGGGGAATCCCTTGAGCTCGGGAATTTAAGGTCATTATAGGCAAATGGCAATGTCCAGTCTGAAAACAATTTAAACACATGAAATTGAGTGTTCAGGATGTAGACGTTATTTAAAGCTGTGATGTGAGCTTAGCTGATCTATACAGAGGAAAGACAGAATACACAAAATCAAGAGTTGTTTTGGCTCTTTGGGCCAGGATCTTGCGATATAGCCCAAGTTAGCTTCATACTCGAAGGCTTCTTGCAGAAGCTTCCCAAATGCTCCAGTGATGGGTGGATGCCACCACACCCAGTTGAAAGGCTTTTGTTTACTTCTTTCTAAGTAAAGCCCAAATACTTGTATACACGCCATCAGGGACCCAGTTGGAAATGCATTAAGAGAATTGAGGAGTAGTGTCTTTTAGGGGATTGGGAGAAGTGAGCTGGAAGGTGCACAAACAGGTCACCTACAGGCACAGGAAGAAGCAAAGAAGACATGGACACAGACAGGTAGGTAGATACGATGGAGTTGACAGATGGTTCTCTTGATGGCTTCAGCTCTGTCATCAAAACAGGGAAATCTACGATGTAAACAAAACCAAGCACCAGGGCCTTGCCATCACCTCTGCAAGTTCCAGGAAAAGCCACTCAGAAGCTAGGGGATAGTCCAAGGAGAGGAGAGTCCTCAGCAAGCCCTGCACAAGACAAGACGGGAGTGAGCTACGTGTGGGGAAACACCTGAACTTGAGAGTTTGGGGCCCCGGAGACGCTCAGCTTGCTTTTTTTCAGTCCTAAAGGGCCTGGAATGCCAGGCTAGGAACCTCAGTGTTTATTGCTTCTGGCCCCTATGTTCTTTTTGTTCTACCATGTTGCCAGGCAGTGCCCTACATTCCGTTCTATCTCCAGTGCCACTGAGTGAACTCCAGCTTGGCCTATGCATAGGAGCACCAATGGCCCCCTAGAGTATGGGTATTTGTGGATGGATTTGCGGGATTTGCAGGATTTGCAGTTGGACATGTAAGCTCTTCAGTGCTCTGTGTGCAAGGCTCAATCGTTTCTGGAATGATAAGGTGAAGAGCCGTTTTATTGCTACGCCACGAGAGGAAGAGAAGCCAACAACCGAGTACATTTTTCACAAAGAAAAAATTCTGGAACTTGGCAACATCCTGACGAATACAAAACTATCCCTGGATAAGAGAGCTCAAGCTGCCAAGAAAATCGGACTACTGTCTTTCACAGGTACTGCTTCACCACGGTGCTAACAAGATAGCTGCTTCATAACCCATGACAGTTTAGTGGCGAATATCACTATCATCATCATCATTATTATTAAGCTGTAATTTGTTTTGTTTTGTTTTTCAAGTGAGGGCTACACAGAGAAACCATGTCTCAAACAAACAAACAAACAAACCAAAAAAATACCCCACAGAATCTAGGACTAGGCTGGGTCGATGGCCAAAGGAAGACAAATCTTATACGGAAACACTGGTCTTGGGTCTGAGAAATAGTTGGGAGTAAGAAATGTACAAGAACTTCTCAGCCATTAGTGACTCAAACACTTTCTTACCACAGGATCTTGGCTCAAGTCAAGGTGTCTTTGCTCAGCCTTTGTGTCTCCTCTGTGCTCTGATAGTCTCAGGTCCACAGACTTTCCTCCAGTACAAAGACAGAATTTTTCTTAGCAAACACAGCCAAATCATACCACCTGGATATATTCCCGCCTCAGTCCACATAACAGAAAGAGGGGAGGAAGGAGTCCCTGCAGGCAGTGACATTCCCACCTTTCCCACATGACTCCTCAAGTTCCCAATGTCCACAGCCACACGGGAAAATTTAACACGTGTAAAATGTCACCTATGGTTACCAGAATATGAACCTGGGTCTGGGGAATGTGGCGAGGTCTTGAATTCAATCCCAAAAACAATAGAGAAAATGGAGGCTGGAGAGAGAGCTCATTCACTCAAGTGCTTACTTTGTAAACAATGAGAACATGAGTTTGAGCACTAGAACCCACAAAAAAAGCTGGATGTGATCCTTTGCACCGGAGAAGTAAGGACAGTTGGGTTGCCAGCTAGTCAGGCTAGTCTATTTGTAGAGTTCCAGGCCAGAGAGAAACATGATTGCAAAAATTTTAAAGATATATAGAGCCCAGTGTGGTGACGCACACCTTTATTCCTGACACTAAGGAAGCAGTAGCAGGTGGATCTCAGGTTGGAAGCTACCTTAGTCTACACAGTGCCGTTCCAAGACAGCCAGAGAAACCCTGTCTCAGAAAACCAAAATAATAATAATAATAATAATAATAATAATAATAATAATAATAATAATAATAATGTGGATGGTGTCTGAGGCTGTGTCCTAACCTCACATATATATAGTAGCCATCCCCATGTGTGTGTATACACACACACACACACACACACACACACACACACACACACAAAGAATAAGGATGCACAGAGCCTCCGAAGAACTGTTACCGGCTACATAGTCCACACACTTCTGGAAACACAAATGCTTTGTCTTCCAGGAGGCATGAGTGCTGCCCAGTTCGCCAGCGAGTATATGACAAACGTTGCTTCCTTGCTGAAGGAAAAGGCGATGTCATTCAAGACAAAGATCATGCTGCTCCAGAGTGTGGCATGTTGGTGCTACTTAAACCCTGAAAGCCAGAAGAAGGCCAGTCAACTGAAGCTTATTCCTATATTTGTTGATTTCTTCGAGGAACCTTTCAAACCTAAAAACAGGAAGGAGAGCAGCAGCCACCGCCTCTTCCAGTTTTGGATCTGCTATGCCCTCACAGCTGTAACCTGTAATAACTTAGCTATCACGAGGGAGCTGAGATCCTACAGATCTCTAAAATACCACCTACAGATCTTGGCTATGGAGAACTGGTCTGGGTGGTCTGAAAATTTTGCCGAGGTCTTATATTTCCTAATAGGTTTTCACAGGAACTAATTTTTTTTAATTTTATGTCCAGTTCCATGATTCAACTATCCTTATGCTATTGCATGACCCCAGAAACCTGAAGTAAAGAATAAAGTCCATGGGTTATTCTACAGTGTTGTCTTTTGCAGTTAACACTCAAACCAGGGGGTATAAATTGTGGGAAAAAGAAGAGCCTCCCCTCCAACCCCCCGCAAGTAGCCAGTCAGCTACTGTAATGAATACCATCTATTTCACACAAGTATATCAAAGATATTTCTAAGATGAAACTAACTAGAAACAGTGTCTTGTTCCTACACTGTCACCTTTTCATGACTGGACTCTATCTAGCTTTCTTGGTATAGAACTGACTTTTAAGTTTCTTAGGGGCTTAGGGGATGAAACCGATAGATAACTATGTTCGGTTCACATATTTAATCAGAGACTTCAGAAAGCTCTTCTGGCTGTGCTCAGGGAAGCTCTGGCTAACGTCTTTTCTACAGAATAGACTGTAAGGCACCATGGTCTACTTAAGCTCCAAAAGGTGCCTCTCAAGTTGAAGGAGCTAAAACACAAGGTGAAGTCTTGCAGCACTGCCATGCTAAGTCTTGAACGTCACACTGGACAGCCAGTTTTCAAGTCCTTGTTTTCCCTTGCTATTCCCCTTCTGAAATAATCTCTCCATAAGTTTTCCCAGAAGCAACTCATAGATCTGAGTACTAGGACCAAATCTAGGAGCTGATTCCTGGGACCTGCATGGACAGGAGAGGTATGGATTTTTAAAATGTGCTTCCAATGGACCTCTGAAGTGGAAACTTAAGGATTCTTTGGAAAGTCAGTTGTGTTGGATGGTGTTTTGCTGGGGCAAACATGGGAAGGAAGTTTTCCTGAAGTGGACACAGATGAAAGACTAAGGCAGGATCATGGGGGAACATTTCACTAGAGCAGACAGGAGAAAAGATGTTCTGCTAAAGCAAACACATGAAAGGACCATGATGAAAGATTCTTCGCTAACAACACACATGGATTAGTCTGATTTACATTGCATAGTTGAGAGCCATTTGTCGAGACTCCATAGAAATGCACCAAAAACTGTGGGGAGCCACAGCTGCCACCCTATATATATATTGAACACCTGGTCTCTGGCCAGAGCAGAGAGCATTGAGATAAACAAGCCTTAGTTGGAAAAGCTGAGTGCCTCTAGTTTGTGATGCAAGCTGGCATGATTTTCCAGTAGCCTATTGTGCTTTGCCACGTAGCCGAGGCTGATTGGGACCAGGGAAAGTATTTAACCCACAAGGGCTGGGGACTGGATATAATAGTGAGTAAGTATGTATAGATAGGAGTAAGTATGTAGATATAGAAGTAAGATGTATGTAAGAATAGGAGTAAGTAAGATGTAAAGATAGAAGTAAGATGTAAGGATAGAAGTAAGATGTAAGAATAAGAATAGAAGTAAGATGTATGTAGTAAGATGTAGGGAATAGGAGTAAGTAGGAAATAGGAGTAAGTAAGAAGAAAGTAGAAAGATGTAACCAGTAAGATGTAAGAAGATATAGAAGAATATAAAAGAAGCTAGCTAGAGAAGAAGTAAAAATGAAGGTTCCTGATTAAACTGCATGGAGAAGAGCTCGTGTTTGCCTCCTTATTTCCGCTGGGCGGAAAGGCGGCCGACAAAAAACTCCTGGTGGTGTGCCAAAGCTTTTTTGCCATTTCCGAAGACTCGGGATGATTGATAGTGATGTCAGCGAGACAGACACATGGACTGAGACAAGACCCGTAGAGGACACATGATATTTAAAGGGTGTCTTAGTTGGGGGTTTACTGCTGTGAGGCAACACCATGACTAAGTCAAGTCTTTTTTGTTTTGTTTTGTTTTTTTGAGACAGGGTTTCTCTGTATAGCCCTGGCTGTCCTGGAATTCACTCTGTAGACCAGAACTCAGAAATCTGCCTGCCTCTGCCTCCCAAGTGCTGGGATTAAAGGCGTGTGCCACCACTGCCCAGTTGACTAAGGCAAGTCTTACAAAGGACAGCATTTAATTGGGGCTCTTTTACAGGTTCAGAGGTTCAGTCCATTATCATCAAGTCGGGAGCATGGCAGCATCCAGGCAGGCATGGTGCAGGAGAAGCTGAGAGTTCTACATTTTCATATGAAGGCTGCTAGTGGAAGACTGACTTCCAGGCAGCTAAAGTGAGGGTCTTATAACCCACACACACACAGTGACACACCTACTCCAACAAGGCCACACCTTCTAATCACGCCACTCCCTGGACCAAGCATATACAAACCAGCACAGAGGGACATAATAGGACAGACAGTGGCTGGGGCTGAACTTGGCTTGCTTATAGGGCTAGCTATTCCACGCTTACTGGCCTCAGAGACACAGCCAAGAACTTTTTCGGGCGTTCCTGTTGATCCTGGTCCCTCCTGTTGACTACTTGAGGCCTGGCTGTCTCTGCTAGATCATGCTACTGCTGCTGCTATCCTGACCCTACCAAACTAGACTACTGACATATCCGAAAAGTGCTTACAAGTAGATTGAGCTGCCACTGTTAACCTATGAACTGAACTGCCAATTTCCAGACAACACAGATTAGAGTTATTCCAAAAAACCTTTCTAAGCAGGTCCACTTCCCCCACAACCTTTCTTTTCCATGACCTCTGGTGGGTGATGGACTAAGAAAGAGGTTTAAACATTTAAGACCCATCATTGAAAATAAGGTTTAAGGGCTGAAGAGATGGCTCAGCAGTTAAGAGCACTGACTGCTCTTCCAGAGGTCCTGAGTTCAATTCCCAGCAACCACATGGTGGCTCACAACCATCTGTAATGGGATTCGATGCCACCTTCTAGTGTGTCTGAAGACAGCAACAGTATACTCACATACACAGACTAAATCTTAAAAAAAAAAAAAAAAAAGGAGGCTGGTCCTCTTTTGAAAATAAATAAATAAATAAGGTTTAAAAATTAAAGTAGCCCGGCAGTGGTGGCACATGCCTTTAATCCCAGAACTTGGGAGGCAGAGGCAGGTGGATTTCTGAGTTCAAGGCCAGCCTGGTCTACAGAGTGAGTTCCAGGACAGCCAGAACTACATAGAGAAACCCTATCTCAAAAAACAAAAACAAACAAACAAACAAAAAAAAATTAAAGTTACAGATCTCTCTGAGGAGAAATAGATTCTGAAGATGGGTTGAAGGCCAGTGGGAATGGGAACAGGAGGGATCAGGTGGGGGTGTGTTGGAGAGAGAGAATGCTAGGAAAGACTGCTGGAGATGGGGGCATTCATGATTGTGATACCGAAACCTAGTGCAGTGAAATCTTTGAGGGTAATCCTAGTGAGGATTCCAATTTATTGGAAATTGAACTGATTTTTTTTTTCTTTTGTAGTCAGGCAAAGCTTCCAGGAGTGCAGCTGGGTTGCATTCAGTTGAGTTGTTGGTTGAGGAGGTCCTGTGGAGATCCTTAAACAACTCAAACTGATGCTATGAAAGAAAAGTTTCATCCTCTGAGGATGTCTATTCAGCTTATTCAATAGAGGTCTAGTTGGTGCAGGTTTGAAGCCTTCACACCTATATTGTAGTCTCTGGTATATTCTGTAGGCTATGGAAACCTGTACAATGACACAGCCACTAACCTTCCTCTACCTACAATCTGTCATGCTTGCAAGATGTGCTGGGCAATTGTGGTACAAAACTTGGAGTGGGCGATGTCTAACGTAACTTGAGGCCCACCCTGCAAGTGTCCTTGGACAGCCAGAACCTGAAGACTGGATAGTTCAGACAAACGGAAGTCTTAAAAAAAAAAAAAAGATTCCTAATGATATTCTGCTATATTCATAGACCAGCACCTTGTCCAGTTGTCATCAGAGGCTTCCTCTGGCAACTGATAGGAGTAGGTAGAGACCCTATGTCCAGATGTCCATTATGTGGAAAGTTTAAATTTGGAGGTCTCCATTGAATCACTCCCCTCACAGATCAGGGGAACCCTGTGAAAGAGGCAGAGGAAAGATTTTTTAGGAGTCAGAGGGATAGAGGGCACCAGGAGAACATGGCCCACCAAATCAGCTAAGCAGGGCTCACAAGAACTCAGGAGACTGGAAGTGGCAAAAATGGGGCTTGCATGGGTCCTTTTTTTGTTGCTTTTTTTTTCCAGACAGGGTTTCTCTAAGCCCTGGCTGTCCTGGAACTCATTCTGTAGACCAGGCTGGCCTCAGAAATCCGCCTACCTCTGCCTTCCACGTGCTGGGAATAAAGGCATGCACCACCACCGCCCAGCCTAAAACCTACTTTTAATAAGGGTTCTTAAATGCTTTGACCCCCGCTTCTAGCCCACCACCCACCAGAGGTAGTGGAAAGGAAAGGTTAATTAGGGCAAAGGAGGATATGGACCTATTAGAAATAGTTCTTTGGAGCAAATCCAATCTGCATTGTCAAGATATCAGCACTCTAGTTCACAGGAATCAGCAGCAGCAGCTCAATCCACTCAAAATACCATTCATGAATCAGCAGCAGCAATTTGATCCAGAAGAAACTGCAAGGCTCTGCCAGTCAACCTGAGTCTGCAGAAGCATCAAGAAGCTGCTGGAACACCACCACAAGTTCTCTAGTGGCATTTCTTTCTATGAAGTCGCATCAAACGATGACCAGCTAAGAGTGGCAAGGCAAACCAACACCACAAAGCATTACCATCAGTGCAGACCAGCAAAGAGTGGCAGGGTGAACCAATACCACACAGCATCAGCCACTGTCTGCTGGGCTATACTTTATACCCTTTCCAAACATCAGGTGTTCTCTCAAGTGTCCACTCTAGCAAAACACCACTTGCCCTTTTTCCGGGATGCTTCCAAAAAAACACCATGTGTCTGTTCTCAGCAAAACATCATCTCATAAGACAGTTTCCAGAAAAACATCACATAACACAACCAAGTCTCCAAAGAAACCAGAAATTTCCACTTCAGGTTGGTATTTTGTGAGACTCCTAATAACGGAAGTGATCTTTCTGATTCCTTTGTCTCTTTTTGAAAAGGCTCTTTTCCTATTTGGCCTGTCCAGCCTAAAATGAGGTCTTCGGCCTTGTCTTATTTTGTCCCATTGGGTTATTTTCTTTTGGAGGTCTGCTCTTATCTGAAAACACAGGGGAGTGGATTTGGTGGGAAAGAAAGTAGGGAAGAGCTAGGAGAGGAAGGAAGGGAAACTGGTTGGAATGTATTGTATAAGAGAAGAATCTATTTTCAATAAAAACAAATAAACAAATGCTTTCAGCACAGGCCCAATGGCTCAGTAGGTAAACCCTACTGAGGTGCCCCCAAACCTCTGAGCAGAGTTCAATCTCTGGAATCACAGTTGAAGAGAATCAACATCCACGAATCTTCTTCTGACCTCTACACGTCTAAGGGCACATGTAGGTGACCCACACACAAATGAATATGTGTGTGTGTGCATACACATATATACATACACACACACACACACACACACACACACAAACATTCCTCTTGCATGCATGTTTGTGTTTGACAGCCTGGTAGCTTCGAAAGACAGTGGTGGATCCCTGGAACTAGAGTTACAGGCATTTATGAGCCACTAAGTGGATGCTGGGAACTGAATCCTCTGTAAGAACAGCAAGTGCTCTTAACCACAGGATCATCTCTCCAGCTCAAATTAAAAAAAAAAAAAAGTTTTCAAAAATGTTTCTACCGTTACAAACTCTTGCAAAGCTTCTCTCTAGCTCAGTCAGCACAAATCCATCATCACCATAACCATCACGCTACATGCTGCCTCCTCTGCTGCTCTGCTGTAGCTAGCACACCGCCCTGAGCTCCTTCACCCAGCCTCCACCTCAACTCTGCTACTATCCTTAGCTAGGTATTATTCCCAAGGCTCACATGGAATAGGTGGAATTTGAAGTTCACTGGGTGAAATACTGCTACCAGCCAAACAGGGATGAGCATGCGGCCTTAGGTTTTCCACTGGTAAGGCTAAATCAGTGCTTTGTGCATGCTAAGCAAGCGCTCAGCTGTGTTATTTCCCCAGCCCAATAATAGCTTCATTTTTCTAAGCACTTACTTCACACACAGCAGTCTTTTTTCCTCACAGTAATACTAAGACAGGCTTTACCTCAACATTGGAGGTAGAAATTTTAAGTTCTATAAGGAAACACACGTAAAATAATCATTTAAAGGTCAATATTAGGACTGGAAACATTGCTCTATAGGTAGATTCTTGCTGCCAAGCCTGGAAACCCTTCTCTGGGACCCAGAAGGTGGAAGAACCAATTCCCACATGTTGTCCTCTAACCGCCACATTCACACACACACACACACACACACACACACACACACACACACACACACACACACACACAAACACACACACACAAGTAAACAGGGATAAAAAGGTAAAGGTGGACAGTGCACTGTCGTCCCAGAACCACCCCTCCACACTCATCAGAGCACATGCCACCCTACCTACTGCTGCACGCTGTCCTTAACAGTGCCTTGTTTTCTTCCTCGCTCCTCTGAGGCGCACAACTTCAGCTCCCTGGTGCTTCTCACTGTGCTGCTACTGCTGCTCATCTCATTGCTTCTGAAAACTATTCCTCTCACCCATTACCTAATCATTTGAACATTCAAAACTATTACGATCACATCAGTTAGGCAAGCCTCTATATGACTAATCAAATTTACGTGGGGAAGCTTTAGAAAAGTAGATGCTTCACATTACTAAGTAAGAATCTGCAAGCATGAAAATCAACAGTGCTCACAGAGATCCTGAGGCTAGATCAACAGATACTCAGCCACCTCAGCCCAGACAAGAGTAGCAAGTTCATTTCCCATTTCTATGACAGCAAAACAATAAAATACTATAGAAACAGATGCACTTAATTCTCCAAAACATACAATGTTCAACAGGAAATTGAAGTTTATTTAATATACACAATTCACATCTGACACTTACAAAAATGAAAATGCTATTTACATAAAAACAGGTTAAAAATACCTGTATTTTAACATAGTAATAGCCCCAGGATTCAAACCTGGATTCAAGCACTTGCATCATGTAGTTAATTTACCAAGCACTATACCAAAGGGCAACACTGGCAGTGCGCCTCACACCTCATGTACATGGCTTGGCATCCGTGGAGGAAGACACGGTCTCCTCGGCACACGTCCCAGTTCCTGAGTCTTCCAGTTCTGAATACTCAACAGTTTCTTCTTCAGAATCAAATTCCTGACTGTCCGGTGATTCAAAGTTATCCAGAGGTTCATTGCTCAGCCTCTTTTAAGGAATAAACCAGTAATTTATTGTTAAGACCTCAAAACTGAAATCTATTACTAATCATTATACTGATACAGCAACCTGTCAATGTTATTTACTTACAGTACATCAAAGTCTACACACTGCAATATGATATTTCAGCAAATTCCACAGTAATTTGCTAGTTCTTTTAAAGCACTGACTGAGCTCCTCCCAAAGCACAACTTAAAATGGTACTTCTCTGGGAACCCACAAAACTGTGTGTTCTTAATTCCACACTAGCGGGGGAACCATAGTTTTAAAGCCACAGAGAGAGCTAGTTCAGTACTTCAAAGACTGTCATGGCAGGGCTGGGGAAATGACTGACTCAGTGGTTAGAGCATGCAGCTTTCCACCAGAGGACCAGCTTGCCCAGCAACCATGCCAGGTGTCTGTAACTCTAGCTCCAGGCTAGACTCTTTGCACATATTTACACATAATTAAAAACGGTTAAAAACAAGCAAACACTGTCATGATTCTAAAATATTAAGGAAGCAATTTAATGTGAGAAGGTTTGACTTGAAAACCTTTATTCCCATTGGTAAGAAGGATTTGCTTTGCACGTACAACAAAGGCTGAAAACGTGGATCAAGCCAAGCCTGGTTCAGTCATAAAATCAGGCTGATTCTGAGAAACAGATTAGCTGCTTCCCAAATTTAAAAAGTCAGATAAAGCCCCAAAGTCTATTTATTTTATAAATGATAGCTGATATTATGCTTACAAAAACATAAAATCTAGAAACATGTCAGTTGTGCAGTAGAGTTAACTTTTCCTCTTTTTCACATGTGGGCATTTTGCTCCCAGTTTACCAGTAAGAAAAATGAAGCCCTGACAGGATAAATAACCTCTCTATTCAAACCTCAGTGGTGCTGGGAACCACATCACACGGCCAATGACTGAACCCATCAATATGGGATAACCTACCTCGATTACCTCTGCCATGTACTGTACGTGTTCAGCTACTTCTGCCAAGTCTTTATTCTCCTTTTTCAGGCGGGCAATTTCACTGTCCTTTTGTTCAATTTCTTTATGAAGCTGAATAATAAGAATAGAATTTCAGTATTCCATAGGACTGCTCTGATCTTGAGCACCCTCCCATGCAGTAACACAGCAGGACTTATTTTACCCACATAGCTAGTCTATCATAGCCTCACTATGCTGATGAGAAAGACCACCACCAGAACCTTAAATAGTAAAAAACAATGCTTACTTTCTCATTCTCTTTAAGTGCTTCATAGAGAGCTTTCCTCCGTTGTTCTGCCACTTCTTTCCAATACTGAGAGGATGGGTTTTCTGGGGGAAAAAATAGTGTTTTTATATAACTTTAAAAAAATCAGTGCTATAAGCCTGGTTGTGGCAGAGTTTACCTAAACTGAAAACAAGCCCTTGTTTCAAAAAAAACCAAAACCTAGCTGGATGTGGTGGCACACACCTTTAATTCCAGCACTTAGGAGGCAGGCCGCTGTGAGTTTGAGGACAGCCTGGTCTACGGAGTCCCAGCAGAGTCAGGGCTACACAGAGAAACACTGCCTCAAAAACATAAAAACAAAAACAATTTTACTGCCATGAAAAAAAATCAGTAATTTACTTTTAGTGAAAAATCGCACTCTAATTTTTATTTCCTCACAACAAAATCAAAGCTTTCAATCCTTGAACTTCAACAGAAGGAAAACAAGTACATTGCTTAGTATCTTACAAGACCTGATTTGTGCTCATGCATTTTTAGTTAACCTTTTTGGGGACTCTGCCACCACTGAGCTATACACTCAAGTCCAAATACGTTTGAAAAGTCTAGACTAGTTAATCTGCATATAATTCTTAATTTTGAACTTGTTTCAAGCTCAACATCTGTGGCAAGAACACTGTATATATGCGCTGTATCCTCAGTGCATCATCAGAAGTACACGGCACTGTTACAAAACAATATAAAATGTCATCAATTTAAGATGCCATATACCAAATTTCTGCCTGGTAAAGATTGTTTTCCTTGGTGATTAGTAAGAGACCTAGGGATTAAAACTTGAGTCTGTTAATCTGTTCTCCAGCCAATTTTAACACTACTGTGATTCTTGCCTAAATCTTCTGTAACCCACCACTGCAGCTGACTTTCAAATGAATTCTCCCTATTCAGTTTCCTCTTATTATCATTACAGATTTATATATTCCTTCTCATTCAGTGTACTAAGAGAAATTCTGTCTATCTGTACTTTGAGACATGCAGCCCAGGCTGGCCTTGAACTTCTAAAACAGCTGAGAATGGCCATAAGGTGACCCTACCTTCACCTTGGAAGAACAAGCATTACAAGTGTGTGACACCATTATTGCTCATTTTGATGGTGAAATTTTCACATTTAATCAATGTGAATCTCTTCAAATAGTCTGTTTGTTTGTTTCTTTGTTTCTTTCTTTTTTTTTTTTTTTTTTTTTTTTTTTTTTTTTTTTTTTTTTTTTTGGTTTTTCAAGACAGGGTTTCTCTGTGTAGCCCTGGCTGTCCTAGAACTCACTTTGTAGACCAGGCTGGCCTCGATCTCAAGAGATCCACCTGCCTCTGTCTCCCAAGTGCTGGGATTAAAGGTGTGCACCACCACTGCCTGGCAAATAGTCTGTTTCTTAAATAGGCCCACCATTTTACCTTGTTCTAATATAAGAAATTTGGGGATTGTCCTGGGTTCATGGAATCAGCCACTTCCTCAAGAGTGTCAGTGCAGAACAGAAACCAAGGACTGGCTATCTGGTGTGTTTCTTGCTTTCAGTAGAGGGCTTTAATTATCCATTCATACTAGTTCTCCCAACTCCAATGCAACAGAACCCATCCTTCCCTTCTCCATCCCACATTTGGTTTTTCCATTTACCCTATTATGAACCTGCCTCCCAACAAACACATTACTCATTTGTTCCATCTTAAAATATACACAAGATTTTTCTTCTCAAGAATACATCAACACCCTACCAACAGATTCAGCAAAACTCAGGTACTCTGTGCAAGTCTCTTAGTTTTACTGATACATTGCACTGAAATCCTGAAGTTAAAGGTATGCTGGCACTGTCAATCACCAATGATTTTGTGAGCCATGTTTTTGTTATGAGTATGGAGCTAACTCTTGACTGATTTGAACCTACATTACGAGTATAAACATTACAAGTCCTGTTTCTTATGCTGTCCCATAACAAAGCTGCTGTGGATCTATCCAGTTGCCCAACTGTTTCTGATTTTGACTGAAGTACTTTCTGATTCTAAACCTTCTTACAGCATCCGGAGCAACTCAAATTCAGTTCAAACCCACCCATTCCTGTGACCTTGAGCAAGCCTATGCTTAAATTTCTCATGGCCTCAGACCAACACAGAGAAAAAAAAAAGTCTCACCAATAAGCCAGGTGTGGCAGTTCAAGGCTGTCACTGGAGAGACTGAGGCAAAAGTTGAAGACCAGATTGGGACTACACACTAAGTTCTAAGACAGTCTGGGATGCAGTGTCTCACAAAAAAAAAGCCCAAACACAATGTTTCTAAAACATCATCAGTTTCCTCTTCTGATTTCTACTGCTCTTCCATTAAAAACTACCACTTATTAAAAGTGTTTCGGCTGGCAGTGGTGGTACACGCCTTTGATCCCAGCACTCTGGGATCTCTCATTTGGAGGCCAGCCTTTTCCTCAGAGTGATTCCAGAATAGCCAAGACTACAGAGAAACCCTGTCTCAAGAAAAATATAAAAAAATTAAAAAGGAGAAAAAAGGTGTATTTCTCATTTACCTTCATCCTCTTTCCCCAGTGACGTTCCCCCTGGTCTCATTACTTAATGTTCTCTTGGAATATTTAAATCCATTCTCCGTTAACACTTTTCTGAAAAGCCCATTTCTGGGTCTTAAAGATCCCAATGCATGGAGGCCAGCCTGGTCTACAGAGTGAGTTCCAGGACAGCTGGGGCTACATAGACAAACCCTGTCTCCAAAAAAACAACAACAAAAAAAACCTTCCAATTCAATTTAGGCACTGGAGAGATGACTCAGCAGTTAAGAGCACTGACTGCTCTTCGTGAAGTCCTGCGTTCGATTCCCACAACCATCTGTAATGGGATCCAATGCCCCCTTCCAGTGTCTGATGACAGCTATAGTGTATTCATATACATAAAATAAATAAACCTTAAAAAGAAAAAACAATGCAGTTTACTGAGATGCCAATTTAGTTAACTGTCCTGTTAATATTTCACCCACATTGGGGTCTTGCCAAACAAACGATTCGTCCCATGTGTCCAAATTTAGAGTATTTTCATATTTACAACGCAAAATTTTAAATTCTCAAACAGTGACCCTACCAAATAATACTTACTTTCATCATAATTTAACCTTTCAAGACAGGCTAAGTTCTTTTTGCATACCTTTAATCATAAGATCAAATGCTTCCTGGGTAAGGTCTCCAACATCATTTTCATTAGCTTCTGCGCCACTGCTTGAAGTCTTAGGTGTTAACTGGTCATCCCAAAGCTTCCTTTTGGACAAACCTTTTGGCAACTGTGATAAAAACACATATTTACTTAGATTTGATGAACAAGAAAGCTATGCTATTTATTTATGTAGTTAAGAATCCTTTTTTCGAGCCGGGCGGTGGTGGCGCACACCTTTAATCCCAGCACTCTGGGAGGCAGAGGCAGGCGGATTTCTGAGTTCAAGGCCAGCCTGGTCTACAGAGTGAGTTCCAGGACAGCCAGGGCTACACAGAGAAACCCTGTCTCAAAAAAAACAAAACAAAAAATAGAATCCTTTTTTTTTTGTTTTTTAAGAATCCTGTTTTCTAAAGTTATACAATTCAAAACTATCAAAATAGGGCTGGTGAGTTAGCTCATCAGGTAATATCAGTACTTGCCACCAAGACTGACAACCTGCATTTGATCCAAGGGACCCACACAGTGAACGCAGCAGTCTGAAAGCTCCTTGGACTCGTCGTGGACTGTGGTGCTTCTGGGGTTTACAGTCCATGCACACACATAACATGCCCACATGGGTATGTGCACATACAAAATAGCTATAATTTCTTTTTAGATTTTGTTGTAATTACGTTTTCTTTTCTTGTGTTTTTTGTATAATTACATTTTCACATCTGTAAGTTTATGCATTTTCATGCAGTTCTTGGCCAGAAAAGGGTGTGTCCCATCCCTTTAAGGAAGAGTGACAGCAGTTGTCAGTTGCCCACATGGGTACTGGGAACTGAACTCAGGTCCTCTGGAAGAGTAGTATCCACCCACAGAGCTATGGCTTCAGCCCATAAATGTAATTTTTTAAAAAAATTACCAGAATATATATTATTATTTTAGGAATTTTGTTTGCAACAACTATTTTGGTTAGAACTGAACTACAGCTTAGCTACAATAAAGAAAAGATTAGTTTTTAAGAAAGTCTGTGAAATGTCTAATGCTGACTGGGCATCCACCACCCAGCCATCCTAGTCCTGTACACATACCTCATTTTCTCTGCCAACAAGAGATCCAGCTGCAGAAGGCTGGATCATCTTCAGCGTTCTCCTTGGGACAGGACTGTTCTAAAAGTCAAGATGATTCATTATCTGGTTACTACTGTACGATTACTTTCTGAGTTTTTATATATTAGAGTTAGTCTTACTAGAATTTGAAAGAAAAAAAAATCACTAAGAACACAAGATTTGGCCTGTTATATTTATAAAATCTTACAATGCTGTATCCAAACAAGATATTGGCTTAATCAACCAGCAGACTTATCTCCCAAGGTTGTAATAAAGTTTGAAAACATTGTTAATGGGCCCTACCATCCAAACCAGATACTCATTCTGACACATTCTTACTGTAATCACAGTCAACTTATCTTAGTTAAAACACAAGTAACGTATTTCTATGGTGGCATTGATAGTTCAAACAGTATATGACAAATTCACACACACACACACACACACACACACACTCTCTCAGACTAAAAAAATCTTTAAAAAAAAAAAAAATCTTCCGGGCTAGAGAAATGGCTGAGTGGTTAAAAGCACCGACTGCTCTTCCAGAGGTCCTGAGTTCAATTCCCAGCAACCACGTAGTGCCTCACAGCCATCTGTCATAGGATCTAATGACTCTCCTGGAGTGTCTGAAGACAGCAACAGTGTACTCATACAAATAAAATAAATCTTTAAAAAATAAATCTTCCAAATTGGGAATTTACAACACTCTACTTACAAGAAGTAAACACTAAAGTTAAACCACAAAATACTTTCCCCAATAAAAAAGATTCCTCTCAGAACTCTAAATATTCCCAAACAGTAACGGATATTTGTGAAAACTGCTGGTTAATTTTTGTCAACAAACAAACAAACAAACCCAGAACATGTCTAGGAAGAGGGAATCTCAGCTGATCAAACATTCTCATCACGTTCTTGCCCCATTTCCTTCTCCACTCTCTCCTCGTGACCATGGCCGGCCTCTACTTCTGCACTCTCTCCCTCTACTACCCTCTCAACTCCCCTCCCCATGCAACGAGGGGGGGGTGCTCTTCATTGATTGTTGATGTGAAGAGTTGGACTGTTGCTAATGCTATCCCTGGAGTTAGGAATTAGAGGTGAGGGGTTAGGGAAGGAGAAGCCAGTAAGTAAGGAGAGCTCCTGCATGGCCCATGCTTCAGTTCCTGCCTTGAGTTCCTGTTCCACCCTCTCAAGTGTCAGGCTGTGACTCGAGAGCTACAAACAGAGGATAAACTCTTTCCTCTTGTTTGTTTTTGCTCATGGTAGATTTGTTATTGTTTTGGTTTTTCTGAGACAGGGTTTCTGTGTAGCTATCCAGGAACTCACTCTGTAGACCAGGCTGGCCTTCAACTTAGAGATTCACCTCTATCTGCCTCCCAACTGCTGCAATTAAAGGCCTGGGGCTGCCATCATCAGGTCATGGTGCCTTATCACAGCAATAGAAACCCTAATACAGAAATATAGTTTCAGCTATTTTATTAAATTTTTGTGTATGCACATATACACGCACGCACGCGCGCGCACACACACACACACACACACACACACACGTGCACACACACACACACACACACACACACAGAGATCGGAGAACAACTTGTTAAAGTCAGTTTCCCCTTTTCACTATATATATTCCAGAGATCCAACTTCATTCATTCATTTATCGGAGACAGGGTCTTTCTACCTAGCCCTGACTGTACAGGAACTCACTCTGTAGACCAGGCTGGCCTTGAACTCACAGAGATCCACCTGCTTCTACCTTCTGAGTGTTGGGACTAAAGGTGTGTACCACCATGCCCAACACCAGGAATGTACCTTTTAGCAATACACTGTAGGTGGAAGCAATTGCATGTGTGGATAATGGAAGCCCCTCAGCTATCACCTGACAGCAAGCTGTCCATTCACTAGAACATTGATAAAATGCATGTGCCTTGGGCAGATTAAAGTACTCTGGTCAAGACTGGTAGCACAAACCTGTAATCCCAGTACTTGGTAGGCTGAGAGGCAGGTAGAGCTCTCGAGTTCAAGGCCAGCCAGAAGTCCACACAGTGAGTGCCACACTAACCAGGGCCACTTACTGAGATCCTATATCAAAAAATAAACAACAATAATAAAAACAAGCCACAATAGGTGGCATACATCTTTAACTCGGGCAGAAGTAGGCAAATTTCTGTGAATTTCAGGATAGCCAAGGGTATCAGTAAGACCTTGCCTCAAAACAAGCCCCCCCAAAATAACCCTCTAAAACGCCCAAGCTATTATTTCAAAAACAAAAGGTTGCCTTCTTTATAATATGTAAATAGCTCCTATATAGCTCATGACTTGAAATTTTTATTTGGAAAAAAAATCATTAGTTATACTGCTACCATGGGATAGCAAACAATGGTAAATACTCAAACAAGGTTAGCAAGAACATGACACCACACCAGCGTGAGAAAGTTACTGTACTTCACAAGACAAAGTTCACCTTTCCCACGGTAAAGTTTCTACTGTTGATTATTATCTCACTATTTAACTGAAGGACAAATGCCAGCTACCACGAGAACAAATATTATAACAACATTTCAGATATAATATGGATTACAGATTAATCAAGTCTCCAAGCAGAAGAAAATAAAACTAAACATTCGATGTTGATAATGGTCAAAGAAGCCAACTTAGCTGCTGTCATACTCACATTTGCACACACCACCTTCCAATATTTCCACTTTATAGATGCAAGCTTTCTAAAATCTAGCCCATGGAATATATACTTTTCTCTAAACACATAGTGGATTAGAATAGCAGACTTCTAGACTCCAAATTTCACTCATATATTTAAATCTTAACCTTTTCAGAAAACAATCCGATACTCTGCAAACCCTCTTCCTAAAAATATATATACTAGAGTATACTCAGTTCACTCTGGCACTTAAGGAAATCATTTCAGCCTGAGGGGTTTAGGGACAGCCTGGGGAACACAACAAAACTTCACTTCTTAAAACAAACAAATTCAAGCACTTTTAAGTGGCTCCATTACATACCTTCACATTCTCTTGGGCTTCTTCCTGTTTCTGCTTCATACTGAGATTCATTTTTCAGCTGGCAAAGCACAAGAAAAAAAGGTGATTTAAATATGATTTTTATCTAAAGGTAGAATCTAGATTCTTTTCAGAAAATTATTTATATCACAAAAAAATCTTACTATTTTGTGGTAGAACCACTATCTGGTGCAATGGTATGGTGTCCTGTACAAACTACAGAGATCTCAAAAAGATTTGAGAAAGGGGCACTAGGAAACACAAAACAGGCACGTAGGCACGTTCAGATCCACCCCAAAGAATAGCATCATGCACATGACTGCAGTCCTGGAACGTAGCGGAGATGGGAGCCTATCAAACTGGAGATCAGCCTAACCCACAGAGCCAAGATCCTGTCTCAAAAAAACAAAACAAAACAAACAAAAACAAACAAGTAAAAAGCAAAACCCAAGATCTTTTGGCTCCAACCAAGATGTAGCTCAGTGAGTACAATGCATAACCAGCATACACAAAGGCTCAGCTCCGTTCCTGGTACTGCATAACCAGACACAATTGTACATACACAAAAATCCATAATACCAGCAGTTGGGCAGCAGAAGAAACAGAATTCAAGGTCATCCTCAGCTGCATAGCAAACTCAAGACCATGCTGTATTTAAAAGGAGGCTAGGGGAAACGGTGCTTAAACTGAACCCCACCACCACCGCCTCTTACATGTAATTAAAAATCTACGGCCTGTTGAGATGGCTCAGCGGGTAAGAGCACTGACTGAGTTGGGATCCCAGCAACCACATGGTGGCTCACAACCTTCTGTAAAGAGATCTGACGCCCTTTCTGATGGTCTGAAGACAGCTACAGTGTATTACACTGGAGCAAGCAGGGGCCGGAGCGGAGGTCCTGAGTTCAATTCCCAGGAGCCACGTGATGGTTCACGGCCATATCTGTACAGCTACAGTGTATTCATACACATAAAATAAATAAATAAATCTTTTTTAAAAATTTACATTGTGCCCTAGCGTTCACACATGTACGCAAATATAAACAACTTACAGCCCAGCCAGAGTGGTGTTATTTCCTATTCTATTTCAAGTTAATAAAGCCTGATCGGAAACCTATTCGCAGGAACCTGGATGTGTTTTTCTTTTGAAATGGCTAAGTAGGCAAAGCTGACCTGTACCTCCTGCCTCAACCTCCTGGGTGAGGGAGATTGAGCACTAACTACCTCTAGGCCCAGACTTGGATAATGCAGACAGTGGCCCAAGATCCTGTTATCATTTGTGAGTCATGAGCATAGAGACGGGGACGGAGACCCTATTGTCACCTACAGCAGCACCACCGGGATGGCAGGCGCAGGACTCAAAGCCCTTGTCTCAGGAGCAGCGTTTGCTGCTGTTGGGGAGCAGGCCGGAGGATCTAGACCCAGATCAATCCCTAGCCACGCCGAACCGGCTGCAAACTACCCAGGGCGCGCCAGCCCCGCCCAACGCTGCGCGCGCCAGCCAATAGAAACAGCAAACAGCAGAGCGCGCCAAAACCGACCCCGCCAATGGCGCAGCCCCTCGTCCCAGCTCGCCCAGCTTTGCCTGGCTGACGGGCCGAGACTCGGGTCCCTTCAAGTCCCCAGACTCGGGTCCCTTCAAGTCCCCAGACTCGGGTCCCTTCAAATCGTCGCCTCCCCGGGTCGGCTCCCCCGGGACTCAGAAGCAGGCCTGGCTTCGGACCAGCCGGGCGAGACCGCTCCGGAGTTGAACTCGGCCCCCGCCCCGGTCCCCCGCGCCCTCGGACTCACAGACAACAACGCTCAGTTCCCAGCGAGCGTGACAGCCGCACAAGCCCCTGGCACCACACCGGACCCAACGGCGCCAGAACGACCCGAACCTGCAGACTAACCCGCCGCCCCGGTCGCTGACGCACTGAGGGGCGGAGCCTCGGCATTCAGCCAATCGCTTCTCGCCGCCGCCCACCGCGCCCGTGGCTTCCGTGCGCCTGCGCAGTCGGCCACGGTGCGAGCCGTCTCTGGAAGCGGTCACTAGGGTTCCTCTTGGCTTGCAGGTATGTGCCCTCTGACCTCGCCTTCTGACCCTTTGCTTCCGGCTCCAAGTTTCTGTATTCTGCCGGCGAGGACGTAAGAGACCTACTCCCATTAGCGGCAAACATGAGAATATAAATATATTTTTTCCAAGGTATTTTGTTTGTGTATGTTTGGTTTTCAATAAACAGGCATGCAAGCATGCATACCTAGACCCACGTACAGGTGTGCACACACTAAAGGAAGTAAATAAACAGACGAAACGTGATGAATAGAACAGAAAGTCACACTGTGTCAGTAACTAGAAACAGCAAGGGCCCACTTCAAGCTAACAAAAAAAAGTTGAAGCTGAGGAAATTTTTTTCTTTTGTTTTGTTCTTATTTTTGTTTTTTCGAGACAGGGTTTCTCTGTGTAGCCTTGTCTGTCCTGGAACTCACTCTGTAGGCCAGGGTGGCCTCGAACTCAGAAATCTGCCTGCCTTTGCCTCCCAAGTGTTGGGATTAAAGGCATGTGCCACCACTACCCGGCAGATATTTTAACTCTATACTTAAGACAGATGAGTGCTGGAGCCGTGACTCAGTGGTTAAGGTCACTGACTGTGGATCCAAAGGAGTCCAGTTCAAATCCCAGCTCCTGCCTGATGGCTCCCAGCAGTCTGAACTGTCATTAGCCGGGCAGTGATGGCACATGCCTTTAATCCCAGCACTTGGGAGGCAGAGGCAGGCGGATTTCTGAGTTCAAGGCCAGCCTGGTCTACAGAGTGAGTTCCAGGACAGCCAGGGCTACACAGAGAAACCCTGTCTCGAAAAACCAAAAAAAAGAAAAAAGAAAAAAGAAAGAACACAGGTGAATTTTATTGTATTTGAACTAGACCTCAACTGACTGGCAAGATGGCTCCTTGGTTAAGAGCACTTGTTCTTGCACGGGACCTGGTTTGATTATAAGCACCCACATGGTGGCTCACAACCATCCATAGCCCTAGTTCCAGGGGATCTGATGCCCTCCATGGACACCAAGGTGAATATGTACCACACAGGCAACACACTCATAAATATAAACTTTGAAAATCCTAACGATACCTCAATAAATCTAGAAAACAAAGGAGGAGGGTTGCAATACAGGAAGTCTCTAGAAAGGGACTTCCGGGATCACACACACACATACACACACACACACACACACACAAATATATATATATCCTGAAGATCCTAGGTTTAAAACCAGCCAGGTTACATAGACAGAATGCACTAGGGCTGCTAACACCAGGGCCTGCCTTATCAGTAACAATCTAGAAGGAAGCAGAACTTGGGCCGAGGAAACTTCAGTGGCCTAGAGGCTGAGAAAAGTCAATGTGTGTGTTACCTTCCTTGTTGCTGTGACAAATACTTGACCAGTGCAGCTTAAGGAAGGGTTTGTCAGGGCTCACAATTTAAGGGTACAGTCCTCGGAGTGGGGAAGGCATGGCAGGCAGTAAGAGTGTGTGGGAGGCAGCAGGTCCCATACATGCAGGTCAAGCATGGAACACATGTTAGCCAGCACTAAATCCTGCTCAGTGTAAAAACGTTCTATCCATTTCCACAGGCAAGGAACCCGGGTTCTATGGTCTGGCCAGTTACCCCACTAACATCTCTCAGCCTCAAGTCCTCCAGCAAATTCCAGAGGAGCTGCGCGTGTGCTCTGCCCTCGGAGTACTGCTAACCTCTCCTCCACTCTCCCGTGCTCTCTAGTGACACCTGGACTCAGGTCTGGGTGAGGAAGAAAGTTCTTTATGGGAAAGTTAAGACTCTCCCTACTCAGATTTTTGTGGTTTATTTTGTTTGTTTGTTTGCTTGCTTGCTTGCTTCTCAGACAGGGTTTCTCTGTGTAGCCTTGGCTGTCCTAGAACTCACTCTGTAGAACAGGCTAGCCTGGAACTCATGGAGATCTGCTTGCTTCTGCATCCCGAGTGCTGGGATTATGGCTGTGCACCACCACCACACTGAAGCTGTTACTCAAAGTTTTAAAAGAGTTTTCTTTTCCTAAAGAATGCAATATGAAGCTGGGTGTGATAGCTCACACCTGTAATCCAAACACTAGAGAAACTGAGGCTGGAGTTTGAAGTCATCCTAAGCTATGTAGGGAGATCCTATTTCAAAATGAGAGATGGGGGGGGGGGGGGGGGGGGGAGAGAGGAGAAGTGGACTAAGGAGATGACTAAGCAAATAGAGTGCTTATGGCAGAGACTGACCATGTGAGTTCCATCCCCAGGACCCACTGGTAGGAGAGCACCGGCTCTTGAAAGTTGTCCTCTGACCTACACACACACACACACACATTCACATACACAAATAGGTAAATGTAAAGAATAGGAAAAGAAAAGTGACATAAGGAATGGCGGCTACCCTTTCCACCTAAAGATGAGTTACAGACCTTGGAGAAACTGCATACCCTATGGGACTCTACCTATGAAACTTTAAGTATATACTCTGTAGAATTTGACAATAACCTTTCAGAGTGCCAGAGAAAGCTCTTCGTGGGGAGGATCTCACGAAAAGCATTCTACTACAAACCTGCCCAGCGGTGGGAAGCCGCTGCCTGCTGACAGCCATTATAGTTTATTTATATAAACTATATATATGTTATATATGTACATATGTTTATATATAGTTTATATATAACTGTAGATCTATATATCTGTATGTGTATATTAGTCATATTAGGTTATAATCCTTGTGCTCTAGCAGGACGGAAATCCCAGGTGGACCACAAGTTCTGAGTTCCAAGCCATGGCAGCTTGTTTCCCTCAGTGCTTCACAGCGGTTGAGCTGCTGCAGTAAGCAGGTGCAGACGGCAGCAAGCGATGGCCTGTAAAGCTGGAGTTCCTGCACAGACCTCAGTATCCACAGCCTTAACTCTACAGGCACTGTGGACCTAGGAAGCTCTCAGCAGTGACTGGCATTAACAGCATCCAGTGAGCCTCATGTTTGGGGAGTCTTTAGCCCTCAACACTGGCCAGCGTTAAAAAGCCGTTAGACCAGGATCTGAAGCAGGAGAATCACTGCAAGTTCAAGTCCTGCTTGTGCACATGAAAAGTTTCAGCCCAGACCTGATCTCAGAAACAAGCGGACAAAGTCAGACAGGGCAGCTCATGCCTGTAATCCCAGAACTCAAGAGACAGAGACAGGAGATCATTACAAATTTAAGGCCAGCATTGGCTACATGGTGAATTACAAACAAACCTAAGCTACAGGGAAAAACTTGCCTCAAAAAACAAACCAAAAATGACCTACATACCCAAGGGTGTTAATGCACACCTGTAATCTCAGCACACAGGAGGCAGAGACAGATGGATCCCTGTGAGTTCCAGGCCAGCCTACATACATCCAGGACAGCTTGGTCTACGTACTTCTAGGACAGCCAGGGCTATGTAGAAAGACCCTGCCTCAAAACCACAAACCAAACAGGTTGAAGTGCCAAGGCTGTTGTGGGCTGTGAAGAAGGTCATGCGGCTCTCTCCAGGCTACAGTGGAGTGTTTGGGACGGCTTGTCCTGGTAGGACACTGGCTGTTTGGCCGACAGTCCTTGTGCTACAGCTGGCCAGGGTAGCAAGGGAGACATCTATAAACTGTCAATTAGGGAATCAAGTTGCTTTGCCCCCCAACATTTTTGTTTCTTTACAGAAACATGAACATGAGGATTGTGTATAGTAAGAGCTTAAGGAGCCATCATGACCACTAATGGTGATTTTAACAGATTTGGTGTTGGGGGAGTTACTAGAAACCAGGCAAGTGTTCTACTGGTGAGCTGCATTGCCATCCCACTGGTATTTGTGTGTCCCTTACGATCTTCCTACTCAGCTCCCTGAGTGCTCACCACCTACCCCAAGCCCAGGGAGAGGCAAGTCTCTGTCATCTGCCTCAACTGTGGAAGCCTGGTGCATTTCAGAAGCTGAGCGAAGGCCATCTGCTCCTGTAGTGTCTCACTTGCGCCCTCTACTGATAAAAGGCAGCACTAACAGCAAAGGGAAAAATAGAGTTCTGAGTCATTTTCTTTTTTAAAAATGTACTAGCATGCTACCTGCGCGCGTGAGTGTGTGTGTGTGTGTGTGTGTGTGTGTGTGTGTGTGTGTGTGTGTGTTAGCTTCTGTGTAAGAGGGGGGAAGAGTCAGAGCCTATTCTTTCCTTCTGCCGGGTGGTGTCAGAAACCAAACTCAGGTGGTGAGAGACTTGGCAGTTAAGTCCTGCCCAGACCATTTTTAAAAGACCAGGCCATAAAGACTTTGTAGCTGAGAGGCAACATATAGATCATTTACCAGAGAGGTAACTGTTCCCAGGGTTCAGATTTCTTCCCCTTTCCTTTTTAATTTGTTGGTTTTTTTGGTTTGTTTTGTTTTTTTGGAATAGAGCCCCAAGTTGACCTCGATCTCTGAATCCACCAGTCTGGGCCACTGGAGTACTGGAACCCTCGTCACTGTCCTGAACATCCAGCCAAGTTCAGGTGGCAATTATTTAAGTTTTCTTCCACAAGTTTGTCAATCACCTCATTTCCATTTTCTCTCCAAAATGAAAATGAATAAATAGTATAGTTTTTAAAGATGCAACTGGGGGCCAGAGAGATGACCCAGGGGTTAAGGACACTTCCAGAGGACTTGGGTTCTATACCCAGCTCACAACTGTCATTCCAGCTCCAGGGGAAATGACACCCTCTTCTGGCCTTCCACAGGCACTGTGTGTACTTGGTTGCACAGACATGCATGGAGGCAAACCACCCACACACATAAAGTGCAAGTGAATAAAATCTCAAAATACTAAAATAAAAGCGCAAATTCCTTCAAGCCTAGGAAATAGTATCTAACTTCACTTAGGAAAGAAAGTTAGGAGTTGGGTGTGGTGTCACTCACCTTTGACCTCAGTGTCTGGGGGGCAGGGGAGCTAGAGGTCAGCCTGCTCTCCATAGTGAGATGCAGAACAGCCAGGGCTACATAGAAAGACCCTGTCTCAAAAGGCAGAGAAGGCTGGAGGTGGCTCAGGGGTTAAGAGCATATATTACTCTAGCAGACAACCTGCTTTAATTCCCAGCACCCACACTGGGTTGCTCACAACTGCGTGTAGCTCCAGTTCCAAGTGGACCTGACACCTGTAGCCTCTGAGGACACCTGAATTTTTGTGCATAGACACACATGCACATATGCATGATTAAGAGTAAAAGTAAAGCTTAAAAACAAGAAAACAAATTACGCCAGGCATTGGTGGCACATGCCTTTAATCCCAGCACTCAGGAGGCAGAGGCAGATGAATTTCTGAGTT
>NW_022196913.1:28971673-28998781 GCF_008632895.1 Mastomys coucha
AAGAAAAGAAAAGAAAAGAAAACAAATTACATCATCCATCTGCGTCACTCAGAAAGCTGAGTCAGGAGGATTGTAAGAGCTCAGGCTGGCCTCCAGCTCCTCCTGTTGCAGCCTTCTGAATGCTGCGATGACAAGCCAGAGTCAGGTTTTGTGGGGTTTTTGAGATGAGGTCTCACTGCAAGCCCAGGCTGGCCTTGGCCTCCCTTCTTACCCACCCTCCCAGTGTTGGCATTGTTCTTGTTGTGGTGCCACAGCCCTGAGTTAACAGATCTGTATTGCAGGATATTTGATCACATTGTGAACCCTAAGGTTGTGTTAGTTACTGAAAAATCTGTTTCCTTTCTTTCTTTCTTTCTTTCTTTCTTTCTTTCTTTCTTTCTTTTTTTTTTTTTTTTTTTTTTTTTTTTTTGTTGTTGTTGTTTGTTTTATTTTTTGAGACAGGGTTTCTCTGTGTAGCCCTGGCTGTCTTGGAACTCAACTTTGTAGACCAGGCTGGCCTCGAACTCAAATCCACCTGCCTCTGCCTCCCAAGTGCTGGGATTAAAGGCATGCACCACCACCACCCGGCAGTCGGTATTAGTCAAGGTTCTCTAGAGTCTCAGAACTTATGGTAGTCTCTATGTAATAAAGGAATTTATTGATGATTTACAATTCATCTCCCAACAAAGGTCAGCAGCAGCTGTGAATGGAAGTCCAAGGATCTAGCAGTTGTTCAATCCCACAAGGCAAGCAGGCGAAGCAGAGCCAGCCTTCCTTCATCCAATGTCCTTATATAGGTCTCCAGCAAAAGATGTGGCTGATATTAAAGGTGTGTGCCACCACACCTTTAATCCCAGATGACCTTGAACTCGTAGATCTTCCTATCTTAATCTTCTGGGATTAACAGCCACTAGGCCTCAAGATCTCCATGCCAAGATTCAGGTCGGAAACTTGTATCTCTCAGCCTCCAGATTAGAGCCACAGGTGAGCCTTCTAATTTTGGATTGTAGTTTATTTCAGATTGTTGGGCGCTGTTGGGCACTGGCCAACACCAGCCACGTAAACTCCGTACGTCTGCGCAACGCCAGCCACATAGGCATGTTTACTCTGCACACCTGCGTATGCTTGCCTTTCCTGCTGCACCCTCTCCAAATGGGTGACGCAGTGGTCAGCAGACACTGCTGAGCCAATCAGGCATCAACACATTCACACAATAGGGTTTATAAGCTGACTGCTCCAGAGGGCGGGGTCCTTTTCTCACTTCAAACTTGGGCGCTCCTAATAAAGTGTGGTTGAGAAGAATCCTGCTGTTGTCGTTGTCCTTCCTGCTGGCAGGTGGTCACGACATCAGATATAGTCAAGTTGACAACCAGGAATAGCCACTACAATCCACCCCTTGTCAACTTGACACAAATAATATCTCATCCCACATGAAACAATAACAAAATCATGAATATGCCTAATATGATATAACTATTCCTCGTACAATTGCAAACGCATTTGTAAATTTACAATGGTACAATTGCAAATGCATTTGTAAATTTACAATGGGCCAATGACCCTTGGGAACATTCTTTTAGTGTCTCAACTTAAATACCAATTGATGTTAAAGAAATTGGAAGAAAGAAAAATGTATTCTTAACAAAATAAGACAGAAGCATTCATATTATAATTCTTGTTTCTGCAATTGTGGTGTGGCTCAGTCCTTAGCATATCATACACCTTTAATCTGTCTGACTGGACTACAGACATACTCTTAGTACACACCTAAATTCAAAACAATGTCGGTAACATTAGATTGTAGAAGAAAG
Organism: Mastomys coucha; assembly: GCF_008632895.1. NCBI lineage: Eukaryota > Metazoa > Chordata > Mammalia > Rodentia > Muridae > Mastomys > Mastomys coucha. The sequence goes on from NW_022196913.1 coordinate 28,973,464, forward strand.
CAGCCATGTTTGAAAGTGACGTCTAATTGAGTGGCAAAGAGATGAGTCAGAGAAAGTTTGACACAATAGGATGTGACCAACTCTCAATTCTCATAAGAACAGAGAGGAAAGGGAAGTTACTTGAGGGACAGTGCAAAGAAGGAAGGAGGTGGTTTTGCCAGGAGAGTTTTATATAGTCAGGTTAAAAAGAGAACAAGCTAGACACAGGTAAAATAGAACCAGCCAGAGAATAAGAAGGAACCCAAACATTAAAACAAGTTGCTAGAGTTAGTTTGGGGCCAAGCAGGACAATTCAATGAGAGGTCCAGAGAAGCCAGATTGAACTAGTCAGCTTGGGGAGGAGTTTGAGCCAGAATAGCTGAGTTGAATCATCCAGCCAGGGCTTGCGAGATGGATGGCTCAGCGGGAAAGAGCACTGACTACTCTTGACATGAGTTCATAAGTTCAAATCCTAGCAACTACATGGTGGCTCACTACCATCTGTAATGAGATCTGACACCCTCTTCTGGTGCATCTGAAGACAGCTACAGTGTAATTATGTATAACAAATAAATCTTTGAGCTGGAACATGCAGAGGTCCTAAAATTCAATTCCCAACAACTACATGAAGGCTCACAACCACCTGTACAGCTACAATGTACAGTATAAAGATTTATTAAATAAATCTTTAAACAACAACAAAAAAAGAAAATAATTACCACATATATATTTATCATCCAGCCAGATGATGAATCATCCAGCCAGAGTTCAGAACAAACTATGAACTACAAATTTATTCAGCACCAAATCCCAGAGGCTTTCTATTCTAGGCCTAGATTAAATTGTATAGATGTTAGAGGCCTCCAGAACTAGGCCTAGGTTTGCCAACAGAGGCAGTAAGCCTGGAAGATGACAATTACATCAGGCGAATGAAAGTTACTTTTACATATCTGTAAAGTGAGCAGAGAGGAGTCTGGGCCTACTCTGTTCCCCGTGGCTTTCTTGCTGGTCCTGGCTTTCCTGTGAAATGTACCTGATTCACCAGATGCCCTTCAACTGCTGGTGACTTAAGGCTAAGCTTTTAAATATCAGATCTTCTCATTTCTGCCTTTGACATAAACACTTGCTTTGAAGCACAGATCTGTGGTTTGAATTTTATCACAAAAAAGGCCCAACCGACTGGAGAGACAGGGCAACAATTAAGAGTGTTTACTGCTCTTTGAGGACAGAAGTTTGATTTCTAGCACCTATGTTGCACAGCTCAAAGGCACATGTGACTCCAGCTCCAAAAGATCCAATTCTGTCTTCTGGACTCCTCAGGCACCATCACACATAGACACACACAGACACACACATACTCATGAATTAAATAATAATATGTATTAAAAAAATACATATTGGCTAAAATTATGCCTGTGTTTAACATAATCTTTGTGAGAAATCTTGGTATGGAAAATGTCACAACTTATCTGCGGAAACCAGAAAGTGACTGGATGTGCAGGTCTCTGTCTCTGTCACAGAAAGACATATTTCTTTTGTTATTTTTGTGTTTGTGATGGAGTCCCACATAGCCTTGGATGACCTTGAACTCCTGGGTCTCCTGTCTCTACCACGCAAATTCTGGTATTACATTTGTGTGCCTACTACGTAGCCCGGGATGACCTTGAACTTGAGGAAGGTCCTCCTAGTTCAGCCTCCTAAGTTCTAGACCATATGCCAAGTAACACCTTTCTTTAGAATTAATTCCAAGAAGTAGGATAGGGATAGCTGTTTTCTTTACGTTCTTTTTTGTCCCCTTATAATAAACTTCATTATTTTATATCCAAGAGATGGTCCAGTTTGTGCTGAAATTACAAATCACTCATTTTCAAATTATATTCAAGCTGCAAGTAGCGAAGTGACAAGGGACTGTTTGGGCAAGATAAGTGCCAAGAAGGCCCACCATTCCCACAGGGCTGCCATCTGCATGAGAGAGAGCTCTGGAGAGACTGGCTGCTCTTTAATCTTCTTAGGTGAGAATGTCAGATTTCAGGGTTCATTTTCAGGATCACCAAGGTTATATGCAGAAACAAAGATTCACTGGCTTCTACCTGGAAATCGTGTGTGTGTGTGTGTGTGTGTGTGTGTGTATGTTTATATATGTATGTGTGTGTATGTGTGTATATGTATGTGTCTGTGTGTGTGTGTGTGTGTGTGTGTGTGTGTGTTGCAGGTTCACATGTGTGTGCATGCATGGAGAGGACAGAGAACAACTTTGGGTATCATCCAGAGGTCTCTTCAAGACAAAAGCAACTACGAAGAATTCCGACCCCACCTCCCAAAACTACATCCAACTTGGATATTTACTGCCAATCTAAGGAAATGTTAGCAACAAACTGTAGAGATATAACATGGGAATGATGTCAAAAGCCAAAATAGAAGAATTGTACAGGGCAAATCACTTGATCCTCCAACAAAGATAGGGGTTAAAAAGCAGGAGGGGCAGGCATAGTGCCCACCGTGGAGGCTGTGGTGAAAGCAGATCTAAAGTATGATGCAGCATGAACTCCATAGGACAAAGACAATGGGGGGGGAGCAGGAGAGGGGAGAGAAAGGAGAAGAGCGAAGGAAAGAGGAGGGCTGAGGTTAAGCCTCAACACTGAGAAAGAGAGAAGGATTGACTTATAGAGAACAATCAAGGTGTCAGAGGATGGAGAGCTGGCTTAGCAGTTTAGAGTGTGCACCAATCTTGCAGAGGATCCTAACTCAATTCCCACACCTCCATCAGGTGCATACAGCCACTTACAACTCCAGCTCCAGGGAATCCTATGCCTCTGGATATCCCCCATAGACCAGTTTCCAGAGTGCTTATAAATCCTGGAATTACCAGTTCCAGGCCAACCTTGGCTACAGAGTAAAACATAGAGTGGTGAGAGAGCTCAGTGAGTAAAGACATTGATCTCCTAAGCTTGGAGACCTAAGTCTGATCCCCAGCACTCATATAAAGGTTGGCAAGAACCAACATCACGATGTCCTTCACATATGTGCCATGACACGCATGCACACACACACACACACACACCATACAATAATTAATTTTTAAAAACTAGGCACTTTTCAGAAAAAAGATATAGAAATGGTCCTTAACCTTGTAGAATCACAACCACCTCAGCTCTGTCAAAGTTATGCAAATTTTAACAGAAATATGTCTCACACAGCATATCACCACCAATACAAATTCTTGACACCATACTGTGACAGTCAGATTTCTAAAATATCCCACATTTTCCCTGGCCTTGCTCCCAAGTTTACACTAGGTTATACAGAAACAGCTGTGAAATTTTATATGGATATAATTAAGGTCTTTATTCAGTAAGTTGCTTTTAATCAAAAGGAAGGTTATTCTCATGGCCCTGATTTATCAGTAGGATGCCGTCAACAGTCTGGGTCTTTCCTGAGTCAGTCTCTTACTGGCCCCAAGTAATGTGTTTACAAACCAAATCAAGCAAAAGCTCTGAGGATAGAGCACTACTGACTCAAAGTAGCATGTATCCAGGGATTTTCCTTTGGTATTTGTCAGGTGAGGCACAGGCTTGGGCAAGGCACCTGAACTCTGGTGAAATTAGAAGGGTCAGCAGAGGAAGAAGAACTAAAGTGCCTTTCTATCTGAGAGAGATCATCATAGAAAAAGGGATGTGGAGTAGGCCATTAAGATCTCGGAAAAAAAGCCAGGAGGTGGTGGCGCACGCCTTTAATCCCAGCACTTGGGAGGCAGAGACAGGCGGATTTCTGAGTTCTAGGCCAGCCTGGTCTACAGAGTGAGTTCCAGGACAGCCAGGACTACACAGAGAAACCCTGTCTCGGAAAAAAAAAAAAAAAAAAAAAAAAAAAAAAAAAAAAAAAAAAAAAAAAAAAAAAGAATGAAGTTGAGGTCAAGTTAGGGCGGAGAGAAGAAGCTGGCTGCCAGAGTGCCAGAGGATGAGGTTCAAGAGGCTGATGCCCTGATGGGTTAGGCTGAGGAGGTGTCCATGGCAGGCCTGCATCCTCTATACTGAAGTCAAAAAGGGTGGGAGCAGAGGGATCTGGGTTCTACTCAGCTTTGGGAGAGAATTTAGCTCTTGCCAAGAGAACCTGGTGAACACAGAATAAGGAATAGAGGAAAGGGTGAGAACAGAGAGCTAAGAAAACCTACATAGAGGTAGACTCAGACCACTTGGCATCATTTGTCAAGATTAGTGAGGATCTGCTGGTCAAATATGCCATTTTTTGGCCATTGAGACATTGTCAAGTTTTGTGACCAAGCTGTGTTGCAGTAAAGTTGAGACAGGAAAGCTTAATTGATGTGTTTGGGTCTCGGCGGGATGTGTCTGCAGGTATTACCAGGCCCAGACAGTTCCACGTGTAAGAGGTTTAATTGAGAGGGAGTAGGGGGATAGCGGCGCAGAAAGAGAGAGGGGAGAGAGAGAGAAGAAAGAGAGCAAGATGGAGGAAAGTACCCATATATATATATGTCGTGACGTAGCAGTCCAGGTAAAGGTGGGAGCTGAACCCAATGGATTCTGGGAATATGGTGGCCGTTGCCCTGGCAACAGGTCTGTGGACCCGCCCATATATCTGCCGCAGGTTCTGGATGCTAACATTAATGACATCACTAAGTACAAGCCAAGGATAGATAGAGACTTAAGACAAACAAGCAGAGCTGAGGGGTCAGGTTTTGAGTGGAAAATAGTGTAAGGTATTCACTTACAAGACTGTGCACACATGGGTTTAAGCCAATAGAAACTCTTTATTTACTGGCCATCGACTACACTGAGTGTTCAAGATATCAGTGTAGCAACTGAGCCTTCTCAGGGTGAGCTTTTAATCACAAAAACAAAACAAAACAACATGGTTTGGGTTGGTAAGAACAGTTAGTCAGAAGTGGAAACTACAGAAATTTAAAAGCATGGCTAGTACTGATAGGTTAACTCGGCCAACAAAATGAGCCAATTTAAGACTAATTAGAGTGTAAAGACAGGCTTATTGGAGGTAGTGCTGGAGTGGGTTCCAAGGAATAAGGCCAGGAAGTCACAATACAGAGAGAGACAGAGGGGAGGGAGAAGAGAATGAGAGAGACAGACAGAGACAGAGACAGAGACAGAGAGGCAGGGAGACAGAGACAGAGAGACAGAGAGAGAAGATAGAACCTCGATTATATAGGGAAGAGCCTCTGGATGAGAGGAAGCTGGAAACTTTCCCACTGGGCTGGAAAGTTCAGCACAGAGTGTGGGGTATGCCAACCATGTCCTATAACAGGTAGAGACTGAGGGATGCTGGGAGAAGGTGGAAACCAGGTCTGCTCATTTGGTGTGTTAAATATGCACCTCAGCTGCTTGTTTGAGGTCTGAAACTCAGCAAGCACATTTAGAGACTTTCCCGTAACTGTGGACTTGGATGGATTAGGTCTTTGTTTTCATTGTAGTTGGTGCTGAGTTTTACAGCCTCTATAGCACTTCCATCATGGAGTCACTTGTACTAAGGTCCTTGAATGCAGGAAGTAGGTAGAACAGGCCAGAAAGGAGTTGTCCTTAGTTAAAGGGACCACAGGAATCTTCCAGAAGGAGGAGTAGAGGCAAAGAGAGCAGAGAAGGGTAAGTGGCATGGTGACAAGAATTTCAATCTGGGCCTTCTCCAAGCCAACTGAAAGACTTGTCCCTAATCACAGAGGAGAGGCATTCCTTTTGTCACAATTTGCCGTAAAAACGTGACATGAAGCAAATTCCTTGAAACCCAGTGGAAAAGGTTCTAGTACTTTTATTTATTCATAAACAGCAAAAGACAAATAAATGGTGAAACCGGCCCCCACTAGTTCATTCACCCACACTCTCCTTACTGTCCTTCCAGTCTGGCAGGCGTAGCCTAGCTCCAGGCAGCACACAGGTAATTGCAACTCAATGTTCTTTGCTTCGGATCCTCTGGAGCTGAGCCCACAGCAGTGCAGGCTTGTGTTGTCTAAGCAGTGTGAGGGTCCCGGCAGGGGTTCATGCAGATTATTTCTCAACACAAGGTTTCTCTGCTGGGCCCTCAGGAGGTGAGCTATTTTGTTGTGCCAGACCAGAGTTTTAAGCTAAATTCAGTCAATTACAACTAGGACGTTCCACACATTACTTCATGAACTTTTTTATCACTCGCACTGGCTAACACACGCTCTCTATGGCCTGTTTTTCATGGTTATGTTGCCCCACCATGGCCTCAGGGCGGTGGGCATGAATTGTTCTTTATCACTCTCACCCTTTCTCCAAGGCTTGGTTTTCATGACTATCCCTAGCCACGGGAAGTGCAGCTGGGGCAGTGGCCTCTGGGCTGGCAACTTTTATAGCTTCAGGAAAAAAGCCCTCTGAGTCTATGTGTTCTTTATACCTTTCCACATGATGCAGGTACTGTGAGGCAAAAGGAGCTTCCTGACAATACCCATGTGCCGTTTTTTAGTTGTCCAAGAGAGACAAAGAGCCTGGAGGCTAGAGTGGTTAGAGCAGATCGAGGAAGAAAGCAACTGAAAAGTCAGCCTGGGAGAGGGTTTGGGAAAAGGGTTGAAGACAGAAACTCTGTCATAGGGAGGGCTAAGGGTCTTCATCTTAGAAGAGAGATACCCACTTAGTGAGTACCCAGGAAGGTGTACACAGCTCCAGGAGCTAGCAAGGCCAAGAGGACACTTAGCAAGTGGGCCAGGAGAGATGAATGGCTAGACCAGGTGGAGGGATGAATTGGCTAAAGAGGCACCATAGCTATTAAACTCATAAAGGATGTCTTAGTTAGGGTTTCCATTGATGTGAAGAGATACCATGACCAAGGCCATTCTCATAAGGGACAACATTTAATTGGGGCTGGCTTATAGGTTCAGAGGTTCAGTCCATTATCAAGACAGGAAGCATGGCAGCGTCCAGGCAGGCAGTCGTGATGCTGGAGGAGCTGAGAGCTCTACAAGTTGTTTCAAAGCCAAACAGGAGAAGATTAGCTCACACAAGGCCAAGAGGAGGGTCTCAAAGCCCAACCCGACAGTGACATACTTCCTCCTGCAAGGCCATGCCTACTCCAACACTCCAACAAGGTCAAACTTTCCAATAGTGCCACTCCCTGGGCCAAGCGTATTTAAATCACCACAAAGGACAACATTTCATTGGAGCCGCCTTACAGTTTCAGAAGTTTAATCCATTGTCAGCGTGGCTGGGAGCATGGTGGCATGCAGGCAGAGGTGGCCCTAGAGAAGTAGCTGAGAATTCTAAATCAGGATCCACAGGCAGCAGGAAGAGAGAGATGCACTGCGCCTGGCTTGGCCTTTTGAAACCTCAAAGCCCATTCCAGTGACACACTTCCTCCAACAAGGCCACACCTACATCCACCAGGCCACACATCTCCTAATCCTTTTAAGTCTCCTTGGTGACTAAGCATGCAAATATATGAGCCTATGGGGCCGGTTCTTATTCAAACCATCACAGAGGCAGCAGATTCTAGAAGTTGGAGTCATAGTACAAGTGGCAGAAGCCTGTGTGGGCAAGTGATCCGCACCCAGAAAGGCAAAAATCAGCAGTTTGGTAACAGTGAGGAGAGGCCAAGCTCCTTGGAAGGGGTCTCATCTACTTCCCTCCTGGCTTTCAGCACCAGATGAATCTGAAGGTCACAGTAAAGAAACAGGGATAGCTGGGTAGGTGCAAAGGGGGAAAATTGATTTTGATTTCAAACTGCTAAGGCTGTCTGTCGGGGAAAGCAGAAAGACACACTAGGGTGGGGTGGGATGGGTGGAGTCTTCAGGATTATAGAGAATTGGTACCTGGAAGAGGGGGAGCTGGGTGAGGTGGAGGTGGGGCTTTGAAGTGTTTACCAAGTACTTGTGAGTAGGAATTGAGGGGACCAGGAGGCTGTTGTAGCCCTTGATAGACCCCGAGGGCATTTGTTAAAGGGAGAGTCAAACACTATTTTTGTTACAAATAAAGAGAATCACTCCTTATGGTCGTGGGAATTGGCTTTCCAAGTCCCTGAGGGAATACTGGCTTCCATGCCTGAATCTAGGGAAAGGAGTTTCTTGGGCCCTGATAGTGTTATTTGTTGTTTTGTTGGGGGTATTGTGTTGGTGGTATTGTGTTGGTGGTATTGTGTTGGTGGTATTGTGTTGGTGGTATTGTGTTGGTGGTATTGTGTTGGTGGTATTGTTGTCAAGTCTGGCTCTCATACCATAATGCAGGCTCAGATCACATACTCACTCTGTAGCCCACATTACCCTCAAGCTCCTGCCTTAGTTTCCTCAGTACTTGGATTATGGATATAAACCACCATACCTGGTTTATTATAGTATTAATTGTAATAGTTAAATAATGAAGCAACCTAGTGATACATACGTAAGCGAGGGATTAAATAAATTATGGTATGTCTGTACAATGAAATATTACAGAGTCATAAAAACAAATTGAGATATCTGAGGTAGAGAAATTCCTAAGGTATTAAATGGAAAAAGTAGACTAAGAACCAGATGTAGGGCCTGGAGAGATGGCTCAGAGGATAAGAGCACTGACTGCTCTTCTAGAGGTCCTGAGTTCAATTCCCAGCAACCACATGGTGGCTCACAACCATCTGTAATGGGATCCAATGCTCTCTTCTGGGGTGTCTGAAGACAGCTGCAGTGTACTCATATACATAAAATAAATAAATCTTCTGAAAAAAAAAAAAGAACCAGATGTAATAGTGTACTCCCATAATCCCAGAATTGGAGAGGTAGAGGCAGGAGGATCAGGAATTTAAGGTCATCTTCAGCTATATAGAAAGTTTGAAACCAGCTTAGGCTACAAGAAACCTTGTCTTTAAAAACAAAATGTTGGTGGCTGGAGAAACAGCTCAGTGGTAAAGAGCACTGATTGCTTTCCCAAAGGTCCCGAGTTCAATTCTCAACAACCATGTGGTGGCTCTCAACCATCTGTAGTGTGTCTGAAGACAGTGATAGTATACTCACATACATTAAAGATAAGTAAATCTTGCTGGGCGGCGGCGGCAGCGGCGGTGGTGCATGCCTTTTATCCCATTTGGGAGGCAGAGGCAGGCACATTTCTGAGTTCAAGGCCAGCCTGGTCTACAGAGTGAGTTCCAGGACAATCAGAGCTATACAGAGAAACCCCATCTCAAAAAAACAAAAAAAGGGGGCTGGTGAGATGGCTCAGCTGGTAAGAGCACTGATTGCTCTTCTAAAGGTCATGAGTTTAAATCCCAGCAACCGAGTGGTGGCTCACAACCACCCATAATGAGATCTGATGCCCTCTTCTGGTGTGTCTGAAGACAGTTACAGTGTACTTATAACAAATAATAATAAATAAGTCTTTAAAAATAAAATAAATAAAATAAAAAGATAAGTAAATCTTTTAAAAAAACATATTGTATGTTTGTCACATGTTTTCTCCTCTTTTGTGTGGTTCCTAGATTTTACATAACTACAGGAAATCATATAAGTATGTATCATGTGGAAGTGGAAACAAAACTCTTTTTTTGTTTGTTTGTTTTTGTTTTTCAAGACAGGGTTTCTCTGTGTAACCCTGGCTGTCCTGGAACCCACTCTGTAGACCAGGCTGGCCTCGAACTCGGAAATCCACCTGCCTCTGCCTGCAAAACTCTTTAGAGGAACAAAAAGGACTAACAGGGGAGAAGAGGAGAAGGAGGTGCATTCAGACTCATCCCATACCTGTGTGAGAACGCTCTTAGGTAACAGCATCATGCACAAGCAACATACACAATAAGGAAAAGTTTCAAAAGCAGAATAAGAGATTAATCTTCAATTTTTAAAAACAATATGTTACATATAGTTTATATTAAAACCACCTTAATAGGATTAGTTGATGTTGAGAATGTTGAGGGTTTTTTACTGGGGCGGGGATTAGATTTTGTGTATTTTATCTGCATGTATATATGGTCACTGCATGTTTGTCTGGTGCCAAGTATGTAATATTTCCCTAAGCAACTCTCAGGTCAGCACCTGAGGACATCATTCCTACATTTACTTGTATCTAGGGCCTGGAAAGGCCAGTAGAACCTGTCAGATCCTCTGGAACTACAGCCTCCCTGTGGGTGAAATGAATCAAACCCACACCCCTGCAAGAGCAGCAGGTGCCCTTACCACAGAGCCTTCTGATGCCATTTCTGTTACTTTTTTACTTTGTTTCTTCATTTCTTTGGTGGTGTTTTGAGTTTTTGTTTTGTTGTTTTGAGAGACAGGGTCTCACTATGTAGCTCTGGCTGTCCTGAAACTCACTATGTAGATTAGGCTGGCCTCAAATTCATAGACACTTACCTGCCTCTGCCCACCTCCATGCTCAGGCTAAAGGTCTGTGCCACTATGCCTGGCTTTGATGTAGTTTTAAATGGAATTAAAAAGGGAACAATTTCAGGTTATAAAAATCTCACCCCCTAAAAAAGTATTCATATATGATATTTTAATTCTTTTATAATACATATGAATATTTGTTTCTATGTATGGATTTATTTACTTTAGAGGAAGAGTGTTTAGTTTTTGGACCCAGGAAAAGGGACTAAGGTGCATATTTTGGATATACGAAGGTAAATCTGGCCTCCAGGTTCTCCCAACAGCCCTCAAGGACTGGGCTGCCCATCCCCCCCAGAGGATCTTCCCAGCTATCTCCCTCTCTATCCCTCCCTCCCTCCTCTTCCCCCTCCCTCCTCCCCTCCTTCTTCCTTCCTTTCCTCCCCCACCCCTTCTTTCTCTGTGCATGTACTCTTTTTTTCTCTCTCTTCCTCCAGCCTTCTCTCTCCCTTCCCGTGCCTCCTTCCTTGAGGTCAGTGAACTTGCCTGATCAAGAGCAGCTTGCCAAATAAACCTGCATTTAATATACTGTAATCTGGCTCAAACTGGCTCATTTCACAGGAGGAAAAGTAACTTATCAGAGAGCTCAAATGCAGTTTCCCACTACCACAAATTATGTAGTCAAGTTCCTGCATTTGGGGAAATCTCAGGAGTCAGCACATGTAGTGTAAGAACTGTTAGTATTTTGTCTAGGCTCTGCCCCACAGTTACCTGGCAATAGCCAGGTGTGCCTGACTCACTATGAAAGGAGCTGCTTGCCCCCTCTGCTCTCTCTAGTCTTCTTGCTTCTGCTTTGTCTTCTCACCCCTTTCTCCCCTCTCTCCCCACTCCCCTCCCCACTCTCTCTCCTTATGGCCAGCCTCTACTCATCTACTTTCTCATCTCCCCTCCCCATGCCCAAAGTAAACTCTATTCTATACTATACCATGGAGTGGCTGGTCCCTCAGGGGAAGGGATGCCTCGGCATCCCTCAAGATGAGCCCACTGAGGCACCCCTTCCCTGACTGCACATCCACCAAACATATTCCTTCTCTCTTTATTTTTATAAACACATGGTAAGTCCCCTGCTGGATAAGTACAAACATCTTCAAAGGGAGAAATTGAAGGTGGTGAGAGGGCTCAGTGGGAGTGGGGGTGGGCTGGGGAGGGGGGATATATGATGAGAAGCTTGATGACCTGAGTTCCAGCCCCAGAAACGGAGTAAAGGTGAAGAGAGAATCTACCTCACAAAGCTGACCTGTGACTTTCTCATGCACATATGCCTACCCCCCACCCAGTAATAATAAATAAGCCTTCTTTAGAGGCCAAGTCAGAAAACGATGGAACTAGGGAACAGTATCGTCAGGGTTGGGAGCAGGTTGACCTGGGGGGTCCTGTAAAAACAGAAGTGAGAATTCTAAGAGAGTAATGAACTTAATAAACAATAGGGCCAGCAAGATGGCTCAGCTGGTAAAGGCACTTGCTTCCAGGCTTGATAACCTGAGTGCAATCCCGGGCTTCACAGGGTAGAAGGAAAGAATTGATCCCTGAAGTATATAATCCTGCTCCACTCATACACACAAACTAAATCAATAAAAATGCAATATCAGGTGTTTTTTAAATTTATTTATTTTATGTGAGTACACTGTCACTGTCTTCAGAAACACTAGAAAGGCATTGGATCTCATTATAGATGGTTGTGAGCCACTATGTGTTTCCTGGGAATTGAACTCAGGACCTCTGGAAGAGTAGTCAGTGCTCTCAACTGCTGAGCCATCTCTCTAGCCCACAATTCCAGTTTAAAATCTCTGTCGTTGATAGATTACACTATAGGGTGTTGATGTATTTAGGAAGAAATGTAATAATATTTTTCCAGAAGAAAAGGAGAAAAGAATTTTAAAGCAGATCTTGAGTTTGAGAGACTCACCCATTTAACCATCTGCATTGAGTTTATCTCATCTGTCGACCAAACTTAACTTTGGTTCATAGCTATACAATATTCTTTCATAACATTGTTTTAGGCAGTGCCTCACAAGTTCAGGCTGGCCTTGAATTCCTTCTGCAAGCCCGTGTTTGCTTTCACCTCAGTGTCATCCTGCTTCTGCCTCCCAGGTGCCAGGAGTTCAGCCACAAATCACGACAACCAGCTTGTCCTTTAGAAGTTCAGTAACAAAGATGAATAGAATGTGTTAGCATCCAGAGCCTGTGGTGATACATGGGCGGGTCCACAGACCTGTTGCCAGGGCAACAGCCACCATATTCCCAGAATCCGTTGGGCTCACCTCCCACCTTTACCTGCGGCTGCTATGTCACAACCCATATATATGGGAACATTCCTCCATCTTACTCTCTCTCTGTCTCTCCTCTCTTTCTGCGCCACTACCCCTACTCCCTCTCAATTAAACTCTTACACGTGGAACTGTTTGGGCCTAGTGTGGTATTTTCTGATTCTACCCGTCGCTCCAACACATCAGAATGTGTTTTATTCTGTTTCCCTAAACATGGACTATATTAAAACCAACAGAATGAGCAGATTGGAAGGGGTGGATGAAGGCCATTTAGGCTTCTTATCTACCTCCATACAGAATAAAGCTCCTGTGATATTTCTTTCTTTGCTTGAGAAGATAACATGTCTCAAGTATCAATTCAAATATTTAATGTGAAGTGTCTCTTTTTCTCCTTATTCATAAAGCAAATAAATTCTTAGTAAAATCCACACGCCAGGTGTTGGGACTCTGAGTTTTAAAGATGATTCTGCTGGTCTCCATGGCGATACTGAGAATCACCTTACTGAGGAAATGGAAGATTTACTGGGTCAGGCTGGCCTGTGGGTATGTCTGTGAGTGATGGTCTTGATTGCTTTAATGGCTATAAGACTCAACCCAAAAGCGAGTGGCACCATCCCTGCTTCTGGGTACTGAATTGTGTAAGAACAGAGATAAATGGACAGGAAGCATGCATTTTATTTCCCTCTGCTCTTGACTGTGGATGTCATGTGACTAGCTGTCTCAAGTTTCTCTGCTATGATGGCCTGTATGGAACCTGAAACTGGGAGCTAAAATAAACTCTTCTTCCCCTAAGTCGATTTTTGTCTAGGTGTTTAACATAGCAACAGAAATGTAAAGCGGAGGGACAGTGGTGGTTCCACACTCTGACTAAACTAGAGAGCCAACCTCCAGACTAAGAAAGAAAGACCTCAGGCCTCATGGGAAGAGGAGAAGTGAAGCTTCGCTGGTAGAAGTGAGAAATGAAAGAGAATGGGAAGAGGCTGTGGGAGTTACCTCTCTCACTGCTGTGGCAAAGCACCTGACAAATGGGGACTTAAGGAAGGTGGGGAGGACAGTGGAGAACACAGTCTCTGCGTGTGGCAACAGGCCTGTGAGAAAAGTGGTTACATTTCATCCACGGTCAGGAAGCCCCAGAGAGATGAACGCTGGTTCCTAACTCACTTGTTCCTTTGTCCTTTTTCATTCAGTCTAGGACTCCGGCCAATGAAGGTGCCACCCACATTCAGGGTGAGTTGTGTCTTCTCAGTAAACCTCTCACCAAACACCTTCCCTGACCCACCCTAGGATGAGTCATTTAGGTGATTCTAAATCCAGTGAAGTCGACCATGAAAATGAGCTGTCACAAGGCACAGTGGAGAATTCAGGAGGAGAAGGAGGAGCCTACATAGTCTTAGGATCTAGAAAACTCTTCTAGATGCAGTGAACTGTCAACTGATCATTGATATGTGACGGAGCTGGACAGGCAAGGGCCAGATGAACATTGAGGGGCAGGAAAGGCTAAACAGATTGCAAAAGGCAGAGGAGGAGGCAAGATATCTTTTTTTTTTTTTTTTTGGTTTTTAGAGACAGGGTTTCTCTGAATAGCCCTGGCTATCCTGGAACTCACTCTGTAGACCACTCTGTAGATCACTCTGCCCTTGAACTCAAAAATCCGCCTGTCTCTGTCTCCCAAGTGCTGGGATTAAAGGCGTGCGCTACCACCGCCTGGCGCAAGATAGCATCTTAATGCCCTGTATCCCCAGTGCCCCACACAACGACCAGCATGCAACAGACTGATTTAGATATTATACAGAATAAGGCTACTTTGGGCCTTAGTCTGATAGCTAGTATCACCCAATGTGATCTTGAACAAATCACTCTACTTTTGGACTCTCGCTGTCCTTGCTGTAAAGATTTATAATTTAGGGAGATATGACAGAAGTCCCGGGACCTACCAGTGAAGACCATTGACAGGAAGGGCTGTAAAGCAATCAAACCAGGACAGCAGGACAGCAGGACAGCAGGACAGCAGGACAGCAGTGTAGGCATCTTAAAAGCAAGCACCTTTTGTTTTGCTTTGTTTTGTGTTTTTCCAAGACAGGGTCTCAATATGTTGCTCTGGCTGTCCTGGATCTTATTATGTATATCAGGCTAGCCTTGAACTCTGCATACAGAGTGCCAGAATCAAAGGTGTGCACCACTATGCCGAGCTTGAAACCAAGCATCTTAAGATCCAAGTTTTGGTTAAATGATAAAAAATTAAGCAGCATGGTATGACCTGTTGGTGCAGGATTTTAATTCTATCGACCTAAGAGCCTGAGGCAGAAGAACCTCAAGTTCACGGTGTACCTGGGCCAACCTGGGCAACTTAGTGAGATTGTCTACAAAACTAAAATGAGGCCTGGGGACAAAACTTAGTGGGAAAATGTTCACCTAGCATACACAAAGCCCTGCTTCCAATCCCCTGCAAAAATAAAAGAAACAAGTACATATAAAGATAAATATAACTATTCCTTTATCAATAAGAACTTGCTGTCAGACTTGATTCAGGAAGTTTGTGGTCTGATAGGTCTCACTGAAGTAGGTCAGGAATTGAATAGTGTGAGATCCTGTGGAGTCAGAAAATGTGTGAGTATGAAAAGATCCAATTAGATAGGAAAAGTTGAGGGGCCAGTGAAAGACAACCAAAGAGGAATGTGGGTTAGAATGGGTTTCCGTGTCCAGCCCAGGGATCTGGCCAGGGCTTGAGGCAGGACGCAGAAGTCTAACTACACGAATCCCACTCCACCACCACCACCAGATGGGCATCAGGCTGTGAGAAGCTGCAGGACCTCACTCCAGGGCTGGGGAGAGCCGTCTCTGGGTTCCCCCGGCCTGCATGGAGGCCACAGACGGCAGGTTCTAGCTCTTGAACACCGCAGACACCCCTGGATGTCGCGGAAGAGCTGAGAACAGAGTGTGAGCCTGCGGGTGGGCTCTAGCCCCTGACCAAAGGGGAAAAGGGCAGGGAGGAGAGTGCTCAGGCTGGGTCCTGTGGGCAGGAGAGTCCTTGGGTTGGTCGGGCAGGTGGTTTGGCTGGCAGCCGTGGCTGGAAGTGCTGAGGGGCCTTTTGCGGGAGGTTTGAGGAAAACCTGCTCCATTGCTCCAGCAAGGCGGATCCCGATGAGAAGAGACAGTCCATGGTTTTAACGCATTTACTGTCAAGGCGGGAAGGGGAGCTAAGAGGGTAGTAGAGGCAGAGAAAGGCTGAGAGAGGGAGAGAGTAGAGAACTAGAGGCCAGCCATGGCCACTTAGAGAGGGGAGAAAGGGAATACGGAGAGAGGAGGGAGCAAGAGAGAGCGGCAAGAGTAGGCGAGGAAGGAGTAAGAGAGGGAGGAGGGGGGCGGGGCAAGCAGCCCCGTTTATAGTGGGCCAGGCCTACCCGGCTGTTGCCAGGTAACCGTGGGGCGGAGTATACCTGGCTATTGCCAGGTAACTGTCGGGGTGGGGTCCAGACAGAATACCAGGAGTTTGGGGTGTTGCCCTACATGACTGATGACCACGGAATGATGGAGCTGGGGCCTCGTGTCAGGAGCCTAATATCTAAGAGTGTGGCAAACTTCCTTCTGTCCCTTACAGAGTTACTCGTTGGGTCTCTGGGGTTTAAACCTAGCTTGACCAGAAAACAGGCTGCCTTTCAAGATCCCACAGAGGAAAACCTGGGCTGCTAATGGGAAGCCAGAAGAGGATTTCCCCGGCCTGCAGAAGATGTGTTCCCAGGCATGTGTCATCTACACTACACGGGGTGGATTATTTTTAGCACAAATGTGCACACACACCATATGACAAAATTATTTTCAGAAATAAGTGTGAAACGAAGCATGGAATAAAATCCTAGGCAGTAAATGCAGAAAGAAAAAAAATGTTCTGTTCTCAGGAGCTCCCTAACCCTCACCAGGTGAAGTCCTGCTATGCGACTATGGGAGGCTACCAGCAAGAAACAAACAAACAAACAAAAGCAAAACAAGATGCGTCCCCCTGACCTTGAGCCAGAAACTGCTGGATTCAAAAGGTCAACTATATCAAGAAATCTAGGATTTGTCTAGGAAGGAAGAGTGTTCCTTCAGGGCAGACTCCTTACTATGTAGTCCAGACTGGTCACAAATGCACAGTAATCCTGCTTCACCTCCTGAGTATTGGAATTACAGGCATGGAGCACCACATCAAACAGGGGTTCTGTATTAGCTTCGTCTTTCCCACAAAGCTATCCACTTAACCCCTCTAAGAAAGTTGCCACCAGCAAGAAGACTCATGGGGGACCCAGCTCCTCAACTTCCCAACTGTCAGATCTGTGAGAACAGAACTTTCTTTTCTTTATAAACTGTGCAATCTTGAGTTTCTTCTCACAGCAACAGAGAACTGACTTAAGATATTTGGTTGTTCAGCCAGAGTTTCACGAATCTGCTTATTGAACCCGTGGCATGGCTATCAAGCTAGGATATGACACGGGTTCTAAAACTATGGGTCACAGACTTAAAATGGGGATCATGTTGCTGAAGTTGGGGGTGTCGCAAAAGTTGGTAATGGAAAAGGGTTTCTGAACACACAATGACCAAAAACTAATTTAAAATCAGACATTATGAATCTGGGTGTTTGCAGCAGCGCTGCGCACAGTGGACTGTGTAAGTCCCTGCACCCTCGGTCTTGCATCCATTTCTTTTCTGTTGTTGTGATGAAACACCATGACCAAAAGCCTACTATTTCAGGCATGGCAGCAGGAGCAGTAAGCTGAGCTATCATCTCAACTCCATGTACAGGAAGAAAAGAGAATGTACTAAAGACAGGATGAAGCTATAAACCCTGAGATCCCCACCCCAGTGACAGACTTCCTCCAGTTGGGCATCTCTTCTACAGGTTCCATGACCTCCCCCAAACAGTACCAACTAGAGACCCAGTGTACAAAACCTGAGCCTATGGGGGCCTTTTCTCATGTAAACCACCACAGTTCTAAACATACAAGTGTCCTTTTCCCTGTGTGTGGTATCTATCATATTACATGACACCTTAATTCTGCCTTAAATACCTCAACTCAGATATAAGACTATTGTCTGTTATTATACTGGGTTTTCCTTGTTCTGTTTATACAAAGTTTTTGCTCAGGTTGAAAACATAATAGTTTAATTGTGGAAAACGCTTTTAATATTGTCCTGCCATCATTCCTCAGCATGTATCAAATTAGTACACCTTTGGACTGTGCTGTGATGGAGTGTCCAGATGCAAGTAGAAAGCATTTAAGAGGGGCTGCACATACAGAGATGCACACTTTAGAGCATTATCTAAAAACCAAACCAGTAAAACAAGAAGAAGATAGACTGTAGCTCATTATTAGAGCTACATACATGCATTGCATACATGAGGTCCTATGGTCAATCCCCAGTTTTTAAAAAAGATAAAAACAGATGAATAATAAAGGTGAAACTACATCTGAAGATGCTGAGGCAGGAAGATTTCTAAAATTCAAGGCCAGCCTGTGCTATATACTGAACTGTAAGGCCTCTTAGAGTTACATAGCAAGCCCCAAAAGCCCTCCCATGGGACAGAAGATTCTTGGCTACAAGTTAAGCAGCTGGCACTAGACAGAGTACATCTTTGAGACAATTACCCTGGTTTCTTTTCCTAATGCTCTGACAAAGGTGACTGAAGGGAGAGCAGTTTATTTGGGGCTCACAATTCAAGGTACAGATCATCATAGCAGGAAACCTGGACAGCTGCTCACATCGATGGATCTTCACACATCAATTAATGAAAGGAAGACAATCCCCCACAGGCAAGCCCAGGCCCATCTCCCAGGTGACTGTAGGTTTTATCAAGTTTGTGATTGACCCTGACTTTCAGCACTGAAGGAATTGGTATGTATCTCTTGTGTTTCTGCAGCAGCTTTTCTTTAGCTTTCTGTTTCATTAAATTTCCTGTTTTGTTTTTATTAGAAGCAAATATGAAGAACTTACCTTGAACTCCTGATCCTCTTGTGCCAACCAAGTACTGGGATTACAGGTGTGTGCCATCACACCCTTCTAGTAAATTGTCTCGAATAAATCTTTATCAGTTCTGGGGTGATAAATATTGCTCCTCCCCATCGATCCTTTAGTTTATCACAATGTTTTTAACACAACATAAACTAAATCATCTCCTTATTAATTATGCTATTGAGAGGAAATTTAAAAAGCACCTTTCCAGCTGGGCATGGTGGCATATGCCTTTAAGTCTGGCACTCAGGAGGTAGTGGTGGGCAGATCTCTGAGTTCAAAGTCAACCTAGTCTATAAAGTGAGTCTATAAAGTGAGTGTGTAGCTAGGGCTACACAGAGAAACCCTGTCTTAAAAACACTAAAAATAGCCAGGCAGTGGTGGCACACACCTTTAATCCCAGCACTTGGGAGGCAGAGGCAGGTGGACTTCTGAGTTTGAGGCCAGCCTGGTCTACCGAGTGAGTTCCAGGACAGCCAGGACTACACAGAGAAACCCTGTCTAGAAAAAACAAACAAACAAAAAACCCACCAAAAACAAAACAACCAACCAACCAACCCAGCATCTTTCATCTTTACATACAAATAAGCTCACCTGAAGCCCAGTGTTCTACACTGTTGTCCTTCCTTTCATGTCCTAAATGCCTTGGAGTCTTTTCAATGGTATGTTTAAAAGCTACAGGCTGTTTCAAACTGTGTGGCGCTTAGTAATACTATGATTTTTTTCTTGGTACCCATATTCTTTTTAACATAATTCAGCCATGAACTTACTTTTAGTTTAGACAATGGAGCCAGGTTGGCTGGGTTTAAGTCTTGTTCTGGGTTTGGTCTGCCTTGGTCTTGCACAGTTTTTGTGTGTCGCAATGGCTGTGGGTTCACATGAGTCCGGATGTTTCCTTATGTTCATCCACTGCCTCTGGCTCATACACTCTTTCTACTTCCTCTTCTGAAATGATCCTTGCACCTTGGGAGGGGGCGCATGTGGCATGTACTTTCCCTTTAGGGTTGAGCATGCTGTGGTCCCTTACTCTGTGTTCTTTAGCCAGCTGTAGGTCTGTGTTAATTACCATCTATTGCACATAGAAAGCTCTTCAGGGGAGAGTTGAGAGGTACATTGATTTCTGTGTGTATCCCAAATGAAACACACACAACCGAAGGTCTTTTTATTTTTAATGTGTTCATGTTTAAT
This sequence comes from Mastomys coucha, assembly GCF_008632895.1. Lineage (NCBI taxonomy): Eukaryota > Metazoa > Chordata > Mammalia > Rodentia > Muridae > Mastomys > Mastomys coucha. Next base: position 28,993,198 of record NW_022196913.1, read on the forward strand.
GCCAGCCTTTCTTAGAAAACATCCACTTTTTAGAGTTTTTTAAAATTATGTTCACTTATTTATTGTAGGAGATGTGGGGTCAGGGAGGGACTAGGCAGAAGATCCTCCTGCCTCTGCTTCCTGAGTGTTAGGATTAAGGGAATGTGCCACCCACCTGGCTTAATACTTTTGTTTGTTTAAAGATTTATTTATTTTATTTATATGAGTACATAGCTGTCTTCAGCCATACCAGAAGAGGGCAAAAGATCCCATTACAGATGGTTGTGAGCCACCATGTGGTTGCTGGGAATTGAACTCAGGACTTCCTGGAAGAGCAACCAATGCTCCTAACCAGTGAGCCCTCTCTCCAGCCTCCCTTTTGTTTGTTTGTTTTTTAAAAGAGTTATTATGTGTCTCTTGTGTGTCTGTGTATGGGTATGTGCACATGAGTGGCCATGTAGGCCACTGGGGTCTCTCTGGAGCTGGGGTTACAGGTAACTGTGAGCCACCTGACATGGGTGGTAGAAACCCAACTCAGGTCCTCTGCAAATTGAGAGCAGTGTGTGCTCTTAACAGCTGTGCCACCTCTCCGGCCACCAGCAGTACTTGCTTTTGTTGAGGCATGTACTTAGCCCCCAGGGGTAAGTCACCATGAGCTAACCATAGCATAGCTAGTCCGTGTTCATTTATGGGCCTCTCTGAAATCTAAGAGAAGCTAGTCACGTGGCCAGTAAGCTTTGAGGTCGTGTCTACTGTGAAGAAACGTTTCCCTGAGAAGAGTCCCCGAAGGACTCCTGTTTTCTGCCTTTCCACTGTGATATTAGGAACTACTGCAACTATTTCAAAGTCATGAATCACCAGGCATAAGAACTGGCAGAGCAGGAGGAAGGAAGGATGCCAGTTAACAAGATGCAATATGATTCATGTTCTCACTTCCAATTTCCATTTCTTCCTGCAGGTCTGCTCCACAAAAAAGCCATGATTAATCTGGTTTGGCACAACATTTCTCTGCAAAGCTGATGTCTCAGGAATTTAGCCATTTCACTTAGGACAAAAACGGTACTTGATTTTGTACTAAAATCCTTCCATGCAGAGTATCTTAACAAGTTTCCTCCTCGTCATTTAATGACCTTTGCTGTTCTGTGTGTGGTGCAGAATTCCGGATTGTTGGAAACGGTGATGCAGTGATGGGAAATGGTTCTGGAATTCGCAAGGTCACAGGCACTAACTACATCCAGTCAACTGCTGCCAAGCATCCTTGACTCGTTCTTGTTCACACTTCCCCTTCCATTTGTGGCCCACTATTACCACTCCTTGGTTGGCATCGTTTACTGTTTTCTTATGGACTTCTAGGATCCTGTCTAGTGGGACATATTCCCTCTCTCTCTGGCTCCTCAAGCCTATCTCCATGTCTTTGCCCTTACCTTCACTGATTTCCTTCCTGGGTCAGTGTCACTGATTCAAATATTCTAATTTCTCCATTCTTGAATCTTTGCAGCCATCTTCTTACCTTCTGTCCAGGTTGCCTGGAAGCCTTAACTTCCACCCCCAACCCCAGCTACCACATTTCCTCACCCTCTCTCCCTGGCTTTATTTCTTTCCAGTGATGCTGAGGATCAACCTAGGGGTTCAGCACACTGTCAGTCATCTAGGAATTCTACTATGGAGTTAGAGTTGCAACCTCAGCCTCTCCCCAACCCCACACTTCCTTTAAAAAATAAACCCATCCCTAGGAGCTACCCAGCTCCCTACGAGGACTCCAACTCAGTAAGGTTCCTCTCTTCCCCATCTCCACTGATTCCTTCTGCATTGATTTTCTATTTTCTTTATATTTAGTTTCAAAGATTTATGTGTTTGTATATGAATACACTGTAGCTGTCTTCAGACACACCAGAAGAGGGCATCAGATCCCATTACAGATGGTTGTGAGCCACCATGTGGTTGCTGGGAATTGAACTCAGGACCTTTGGAAGAGCAAGCAGTCAGTGCTCTTAACCTCTGAGTTCATCTCTCCAGCCCCTTCTGCAGTGATTTTCAACTGTGTTGTGCGACAGGATCCTGAAGGGCAGTCAGTCCTAGTCTGCACTTTCACTGGGGCTACTTTCACTCCAAATGAATGACCTGTGTATCCTGGGGTGTCATCCACTCTGTTAATGCTCATACCTGCTGACCTCATATGTGACCTCAAGTTCCCATTCCCATAGCTACTCTGAAATTGTTCTCTCAATAGTCAGTAGTGACTTTTGTTTAGTTGAATCCACTCATCTTTTCAGACTCCTCATTCTCTTTTTAGTAATTAATAATAATAATAATAACAACAACAATAATAACATAGTAGTAGTAGTAGTATTGAGATAGGTCTCATATAACCCAGGCTGGCCTCTAACTCGATGGTCATCGAGAAATAGCTTAAGATGACCTTGAACCTATGTCCACCTCCAAATGCCAGTACTACATACATGCATCACTATGCCTAGCACTTATTTTTCATTTTCTCTCCTCCACTTCCATCTCTTCTTCCTTCTCTGCCACAGGCTCTGCCACAGGCCTGGCACTCACTACTCATATCAGGGTTGCCTTGGACATACGGCTATCTTCCCGCCTCAGCCTCCCAAGTGCTGGGGTTATAGGAGGGGGAGCCACTCATCCTGGCTCCAGCCATTTATATTAAAAAACAAAGTTGTGATTTGAGAAGACTGTGAAGGGGACATCTCAGCTTTAATCTCCATAGGATCAGCGAGCCACTCAAACGCCAAGTTGGGCTATGTGGCACTGGAAGCTGAGGTTTTTGTTTTGTTTTGTTTTGTTTTTTGTTTGTTTCAAGACAGGGTTTCTCTGTATAACCCTCACTGTCCTAGAACTCACTCTGTAGACCAGGCTGGTCTCGAACTCAGAAATCCATCTGCCTTTGCCTCCCAAGTGCTGGGATTAAAGGCGTGTACCACCACTGCCCAGCTAAGTTCTGGTTTCTTGAGCCAGGTGGTAACTTGTCCCCAAGTGAGCCAGGATGGCCTTGAATTTGATATATAGCCAAGGTTAACCCGGAAGTCATGATCCTCCTGTCTCTAGCTCCCAACTTCTGGGATTACAAATGTGCCAGTACTGGTTTTATTCGGTACTGGAGATTCAACCCAAGACTTGTATGCTAGGCAACTTAGCTACATGTATGGTCCTATAGTAGTATTGTATGTTTCCTTGTAATAGAATTGTCTGAAAAATAAGTTTAAAATAAAGTCTCACATTATAGTCCATGCTGGCTTAGAATTTATAGTCTAGGCTGGCCTCAAACTTAAGGCAATTCTCCAGCCTCAACTTACTGAATGCTGGAGTTCTAGGCATGGAAGACCATGGCAGGGCTTGTAGCAGCATTTTGAGTCAAGGGAGTTATATCTAGAATCAAGAAAGATCTTTGAATGCTGGGCAGTGGTGGCGCACATCTTTAATCCCAGCACTTGGGAGGCAGAGGCAGGCGGATTTCTGGGTTGGAGGCCAGCCTGGTCTATGGAGTGAGTTCCAGGATAGCCAGGGCTACACACAGAAACCCTGTCTCAAAATAAATAAATGAATAAATAAATAAATAAGTAAATAAATAAATCTTTGAAACTAAATGTAGAGATCCTGTCTCCAAGTCAATAAATCAATTCAACTATCATCCTTAAGTACTATAAGCACCAATTGCTACCATTTGAGATGGTGAAAATAGCATGAAACTGAATTGAGAATAAACCTATGTCCACCTGCCCAAAGGTCAGCAAAAGCCTCAAAGTCCGCATAATTCTTTTTTTCTACCTTCTGTTTGGGAGCCATGTGGTTATAAGATGGGGGGACACTACTGTGTGTCAGTGTGCTTACTGTGAATCGCTCTTGCTCCTGTGATTCCACTGGGCCACATTCTATAATCCACAGATGGAAAAAGAATCTTAGGTTGAAATTTGGAGACAAGGGCTGGAGAGATGGCTCAGCGGTTAGGAACACTGACTATTCTTCCAGAGGTTCTGAGTTCAATTCCCAGCAATCACATGGTAGCTCACAACCATCTGTAATGGGATCTGATGCCCTCTTCTGGTGTGTCTGAAGACAGCTATAGTGTACTCATATACATAAAATGAATAAATAAATCTTAAAAAAATAAAAGAAGTTTGGAGACAAGGCCCCTGGCTGTCACTGCTGCTCTTGTGATCAAACTTGGCTGTCCACTAAGAAGTTAGTCTGGTGCATAGACTTGTTTTGAGTAGATCTTTATTGTACTTATGTAACTGTTAAGCAAAAAGGAGGCCTGTGTCTGATCAACCTCAGATAAAAATGAAGGGAGAATGAATGTATTTGTGAGTTCCTGAACAATGTGGTATCATTGCCAATCATAAATACGAAATGGAACAAGGGTATGACGAAACCCCGATTCTGTAACAGGAGAGCAAGTGTGTGCAATCTGTGTTAAAGATAACAAGCTAGTAAATGCTTCATTGGCTTTTCCCCATTTTGATTCTTGTCTTTGGTTTTTGCCATTTGAAAAGAAACACGTTTTCATTCTGTAAACCAGACCTTTAGGCAGTTCTCCCAAGGGCTGAAGTTAGGGCGAGCCAGCACGCCTGCTGTTGGTAGGCAGTCTTACTGCCTTATGTGTACTTGATATAAGCACACATAAGTAACTTGAGTAACGTTTTTTTTTTTTTGGCTTTTTAAGACAGGGTTTCTCTGTGTAGCCCTGGCTGTCCTGGAACTCACTCTGTAGACCAGGCTGGACTCGAACTCAGAAATCCGCCTGTCTCTGCCTCCCAAGTGCTGGGATTAAAGGCATGCATGCGCCACCACTGCCCAGCTGAGTAAATCTTTCTTAATCTGGAAGAAAGCAGGAGACTGGGCCATCTAGTGCTGCCTTCCTACTAGGGTCAGAGAGGAACCTAGGAGAGACCTTTTAGATTAGTCTTGATTCTTTACGAGAGTCTGGCACAGAACCTTTACAACATGTTTCTTTTTTACAAATGTAACTGAAATCTACATATGGTGGTGTATGCTGTATTGCCTGCACTTGGGAAGCTGAAGTAGGAGGATACTTGAACCCAGAGGTTCTAGGACCCTTTCTAAAAATGAAAGAGTAGCCCCCCATCCTTATGCTATCTGCCTTTCCACCAAAGACATTTCAGTGTATCTGGTAGTATAAGTTAAAACTCTGTGATGGCACAGGTGGTGGTGCACGCCTTTAGTTCCAGCACTTGGGAGCAGAGGCGGATTTCTGAGTTCCAGGCCAGCCTGGTCTAGACAGTGAGTTCCAGGACAGCCAGGGCTATACAGAGAAACCATGTGTTGAAAACAACAACAACAACAACAACAACAAAAACCAGAAACACTGATGATGTGACCATGAACTCTTTTAATCCCAACAGCAGAGAGGCTGCTTGGGCTGCATAGTAAGACCCTGTTACTTAAAAATAAATAAATAAAATCTTATTTTTTGTTTGCCTGCATGCATGTTTGTGCCCAGATATCAGAAGAAGGTATCAGATCCCCTAGAACTAGAGTTAAAGATGATTGTGAGCACCATGCACTGGTCATCAAACCTAGTATATTTAAATAATATGTGCCATCTTATCCAAAAAAAAAAAAA
>NW_022196913.1:28998819-29002868 GCF_008632895.1 Mastomys coucha
TTTTTTTGAGACAGGGTTTCTCTGTATAGCCATGGCTGTCCTGGACCTCACTCTGTAGAGCAGGCTGGCCTCAAACTCAGAAATCCAACTACCTCTGCCTCCCAAGTGCTGGGATTAAAGGAATGTGCCACCACTGCCTGGTTTAAATGTTGTTCTTATTAAGACTTGCCATGGTCATCGTGTTGGTTCATAGCCGTAAAACTCTAAGACACCATGAGAATTTGAAGCACCATGCGTAGATAAAACTTTTAGGGCAGGAACAATGTTTATGTTTAACAGCTGAAGGGCAGGCTAAAATAGAATACCTGCCTTAAGATGGAATATTATATTATTCATAAGCAAAAGGAAATTAAGTATTGGTAAATTACGAATAAACCTTACAAAACATGTCCAGGGGGCTGAAGAGGTGGCTCTGAGGAAGGTTTTTTTCTGGTTTTTCGAGACAGGGTTTCTCTGTATATCCCTGGCTGTCCTGGAACTCACTCTGTAGACCAGGCTGGCCTCAAACTCAGAAATCCGCCTGCCTCTACCTCCCAAGTGCTGGGATTAAAGGTGTGTACCACCACTGCCTGGCTTGGGTTTGTTCTGTTTTTATAAAGGACCCATGTCTGGGGGCTGACAGCTGCCTATAATTCCAGCTCCAGAGAATGATATAGTTGGTCATATTCTTAGAAAGTTTTTTTAAGTCTTAAGAAACTAATCACAAGACATCATATACTGCATTTCACTTACATAAAGTTCTAAAAAGGGCAAACTTAAACAATATAAACTGGTGGCTTCCTGGGGCCGGGAAGGGGATTGACTAATAAACAGTACTGGGTCCTTCTTGTGGTAAGAATGTGATGCTTACTCTACCCTGAAAAAATCCCAAATACCATTACAGTGTGCTCCTTTTTATAAAGGCCTTGAAAATGATCATCTACACACATATTCTTGCTATTACCATTAACTCTGAAATTTGTTTTACCCATGTGAGCTTTTCAATCATATGATTGTGGGATAAGTCACCAAATGAGCCCGGCAGTGGTGGCTCATGCCTTTAATCCCAGCACTTGGGAGGTAAAGGCAGGCAGATTTCTGAGTTCAGGTCCAGCCTGGTCTACAGAGTGAATTCCAGGACAGCCAGGGCTACACAGAGAAACCCTGTTTCAAAAAACCAAAGTGGGAAAAAAAAAATCACCAAATGAGTACTGCAAACATTATTACATATATACTTTAATTTAAAATTATATTTATTGTATGTAGTAGTGTGTGTGCTCATGACACACTTGTAGGTCCTGGGATCTGATTTAAGTAGGGTTTGGCAGCATGTGCCTTTACCCACTGGTCATCTCCCAGTCACTCTTTTGTTTTTTTAAAATAGGATCCTACTGTATAGTCCTGGCTTGCCTGGAACATGTTATATACACTAGACTGACCTTGAACAGCGATCACCCTGTGTCAGCCTCGCCAATTCTGGAATTACAAGCCTGTGTCACCACACTGGCTTTATTTATTTATTTATTTGTCTATTTATTTATTTATTTTGTGGAGGTGGTGGTGGTGGAGGGGAGACAGGATTTCTATGGTATTCCAAGTTGACCTTGAACTTGTGAAGGAGAACGACTTCGAAGTCACAACAAACCTGCTTCAGCCTCCTGAGTGCTTGGATTACAACCACTGTGGCCGACTCATTTTAATGTTGGAAATAATTTGGAACGATCAGGAATGCCAACCTTGGTTCTGGACAACTTACATTGAAAAATGGGTCCTAGTAATTTCTTTGGCTTATGGATAAAGGGTGATTATAGCTAGTACATTTTGATTTTACGAAGTGAAAAGCAGCTATTTAGGAGACTGGACTTTTAAAAGTTTCAACCGAGTAGTCAGAAATAGAGCACACAGGCTTTGCTCCATGTGGAGTATCGACCTTCGCTGATTAATTACATAACTTCGTTTCTATCACACCAGAGCTCTCAGAAACCACATGAACGCTCTTTGGGGTCAAGGACTGCGTGATTCAGCCGTAAACGTTCCAGTGTCCCCTTTACCGTTGAGGACAGAGAGCCAGAAGAAATGGGATGTAGGTCTGAGATCCTCAGGGATCCCTGTTCACCGTGGTAGGGAATCACACGAAGAGTTTGGCTGCCCTTGCCGAGCAACAACGCATTACAGGGCGGCTGTCGCTTAAAGCCCGAGGTCCGTTTCCCGGGGTACCGCAGGAAGAGGGGTGAGGATAGATCCATATGGCCTGAGACTAGATTCGCTGAGGTGCAAGCAAGTTTCAGTCCGGGAACTCGAAATGAACTCTCCGTTACCAACCGGTCGACTTCTAGGGATAATAAAATGACCTTAACCATCCCTCAGTCTTCCGGATTTCTTCCTCACCCTGCCCCTTCCAACACCTATTTTTCCTCCCACTTCCCGGGCTTTGGCTCTTGAGCCTCTCTGGAGCAGTGATTCTCAACTTCCCTTTGCTGAGATCCTTTAAGGCGGTTCCTCATATTGTGGTGACTCCCAACCATACATTTCTGTTGCTACTTCTTTTTTTTTTTTTTTTAATTTATTTATTATTATATAGACACACCAGAAGAGGGAGTCAGATCTCATTACGGATGGCTGGGAGCCACCATGTGGTCTCTGGGATCCGAACTCAGGACCTTCGGAAGAGCAGTCAGTGCGCCTACTTGCTGAGCCGTCTCACCGGCCCCTGTTGCTACTTCTTAACTGTAGTTTTGCTGCTGTTACAAATGTGTTCCCCCAGTGGTCTTAAGCAACCCCTATAAAAAGGATCATTGGATTTCCTATGGGGGTGGCGACCCACAGGTCGAGAACCGCCCCCGCCTCCACCCCCAAGTCCAACTACAGCTCCCCAGCAGAGCCCAGGGTGGAGCTACACTCTCCCGTGCTTCGTCACGGAGGGCGTAGGGGGCGTGCTTTTATGACGTAAAGGACGGGGTGGGGCAAACGCTGGAGACCTGGACAGAGGGGCGGAGGGAGTGGCGGGAGACCCTTTCCACGCCTTAGGACTTTCCATATTGATGGAGAGGGGAGTATTTGTTCTTAAACACATTTAAGAAAAGAAATAGCTTGTTGAGAACTTAATTTCAAAGCTAATCCCTATCTATAACAAAGTTTTATATGTCGTATATTACTGGTCTTTTGGTTTTCTGTCTTCATGATTGAGAGAAACCTTCACTCTTCTTTTCCCGTCTCCCCCTTCCGTTTTGCACCCATGGTAGAGTCCCGAGTGCGCGCAGGCGTAGAGCGCTCGGGGCGGTGCCGCCGAGGGGCGGGTGACGCAGCAGCGGTCGCTGCCATTTTAAGTTGTTTGTTCTTGTTTCTTTTCCTCAAACGCGACTCAGCCCCGGACCCGGGAGGTTCCCGAGGCAGCCGCTGCTTCCGAAGCCACTCCGGTGCGGGGGGGAAACGAGGCTGTGGCCCCGCGGACGCTCGATCTCTTCCGTTTCGGCTTTTTCCACCCCGTTCGTCGAGGCTCTCTTGGACTATTTTCCCTGAACCGGACTGTTGGGCGAAGTAGGCCTCGGGAAGCCGACGCTTGAACTGAGACAACTTTGCCGGGCTCCCTCCGCGGACAGGCCGTAGCGCAGGGCTCCCCTCCCTCTCCTTCCCGCGCGCTTTCCTCTTCCTCGCCGTCCTTCCCCCTACCCGCGCCGCGTCCTTCCCTCCGTAGCCGCCCGGGGCGCCGAGCCCGACTATGGGGCCCAGGTGGGGGCTGAGTGGCGGCAGCAGCGCGCGCGGCCCGGCCACAGAGCGCAGCGCAGCGGGCATGGAGGGGCTCCGTCGGCCCGTCGTGTTCTCTTGACATGGCTCCCGCCCGCGCCACGAGCAGCGCCCCCGCCGCCGCCGCCGCCTCCTCCTCCGCCGCCGCCGCTCCTCCCGCAGGCTGCGGCTAGACGGCCCACCGACGGTCGGCCTGCGAGTCCCGCTCTCCTCTCCGCGGGGACCCCGCCCTGCCGCCTAGATCCCGGCCTCTTGCCCCCCCTTGGGAAACCACCCAGCCGCCCCCACTCGGGAAACATGGGCTGTTGAACGGGAAAAGCGAATCC
>NW_022196913.1:29002878-29022388 GCF_008632895.1 Mastomys coucha
CCTTTCTTTTTTGGGGTGGGAGGGTGGGCTTCCTTTTAAAAAGTAATTATTAACACGATTATTTTCTTCTTTTCCCCCCCTCCCCTCCCAACTGACCCTTCCCACTTAACTCTCTTCCCGCCTCCTCTACCCGGGCGGGAATTGTTTCCACGTTGAAATGAGTGAGAACCCGAGTGATCCAGTGTCTCCCGTGGTGCGAGTGAGTCGCTGCCGCTGAAGGCCAAGGGTTGCGGGTGGGACCTGGGGGTCGAAGGCAGGTGATCCCCGGGCCCGGCCTGGGACGTGGGAGAACCCGCCACCTTTGCCTCAGACATGCTCACACGAAGATAATCGAACTCCCTACCATCCCGAACCTGAACGGGGTCAAATTTATAACGGAGGGCTCCCCGGGGAATGTAAAACCCACCGCAGGGCTAAGGGTGCTTGGATCCCGGGCATTAATCAGGGCTAATCACAGAGCCGGAATAACTATTAATACCGTTTAATAGACACCCCCCTTTCCCTCTGCCATCATGGTTCTCCTTGGCAGCAGCGTTCGCAGCCGCCTGAGGGTGAAAACGTGGGTGATGGGGAAGTTGGTAATGACTCCGCTGTTTTTTCTCATGACTCCTTTGGGCAACAGCTGTCCACCCCCGGTATACACTGTAGTTGATTGCAGGGAAACCCTGTACCTCTCCCCTTCTTTCTCTGCTGATTTTGCACTTTTCTCTTTGCTCACCACCAAGTGTAATCAATAGCAAAGCACTGACAGTACATAGCAGTAGTGAAATCTGAAATAACTAAGAATTAATCAGGTACTACAGCCATGGATCTGGCTGGGTAAAATCCAACTGGGGATTTCAGTTTCATTCACCTACCCTGTTTTGGTGGTTTTCAGTTTTTGGGTTTTTTTTTATTATTTTTATTTTTTTTTCTTGATTTGGGAAGCAACATCACAATTTTCCCTCCCTTTTCTCAATTTCTTAATCCCTTTTCTGAAAAGGGGGGAAGTCCGGATGGATTTCACAGATTGGACTGGTGTCAGCTGTGTGTTACTGCACACCTAAATCCTGATGATAGGTTTTTCATTTTCCCCTCAATGCCTTTTATTTTGGCAGTTTAGCCACATGTGTTTTCCAGAAAGTTAGTTCCAAGTTTTTTCTCCTCTTTCTTTCCTTCCCTTCCCCTTTCCCATCTAACCCCCAAACATTATTGTCCAAACATGACTGGACAGCAACTTTTGTTTCTTGACCCTGTGGTATGACAGTCTGCTAATATTGCCAGAAGGTGCAGTTTGGGGGTTACAGTTGTGATTTTAGCTATTCAATCATATTAGCAGGAAAAAAATGACTTGTTTCTGTTGTACTTGAGTCTTAAGAAAAAGTGCCCATAGTTTAGTGACAATTTCCAAAGGCTTTAGTACCACCTGTATTTCAAAATGGGGGACCCAAACTCCCGGAAGAAACAAGCTCTGAACAGACTACGTGCTCAGCTTAGAAAGAAAAAAGAATCTCTAGCTGACCAGTTTGACTTCAAGATGTATATTGCCTTTGTGTTCAAGGAGAAGGTAATTGAAAGTTCTTACTGTAAATTAGCACAAGTGCTTATTGTAAGTGTGTGTTGTTACTTCAGGGTTTTATAAATACTAGGTTTAAGAGTGTTTGGAGAAAGATGACTGCTTTTTACCATTGGGATGATTCTGTGAATTGAGACCTTAGAGAAAATGGAGGGCTCATCTGTATTAATTGATCATGAAATACTTAATTCTAAGGGCTTAGTAGAATACATTTTTAGTTGACATTGGACTGTATAACTGAAACTTATGTGGAACAAAAGTGGGAACTTTGATACTGTTATATATAGAATGTCTTAATGTAGGTGGCATTTCTTATACAATTAATGAAAGAATACATTTAAATTTTTAGAAGCAATTAATTAACTGAAGTGGTAAATTTTTGTTTAGAATTGCTATTTTTTTTAAAACACTTAAACACTTGTTTTTGTTTTGTTTTTTTAAAACATCATCTAAGAGAGTCGGGCGGTGGTGGCACATGCCTTTAATCCCAGCACTTGGGAGTCAGAGGCAGGCAGATCTCTGAGTTCGAGGCCAGCCTGGTCTACAGAATGAGTTCCAGGACAGCCAGGGCTACACAGAGAAGCCCTGTCTTGGAAAAAAAAAAATCATCTAAGAGGACATTGGGTGTGTGCTTATGATCTAGTTCTACAGTTAAATATCTGGTAAATTTGATTTGTGAAAGGCAAAGAAAATTCAATGAAAGCAGTATTGTTTTGAAATTCAAGATGGACTTTTATCAACAGGGCTGTTTGTCATAAGATTGGGTTATGAATGAAAGAAGTGCAACTTTGACTTTTGCACTGAAAGTGGTCTGCTTCTAATCAGAAATGTAATGTTAGCATGAAATCTGTTTAGTACTTTTTGTAAGCTTCCACGCTTATTACCCCAATCTTAAGGGTTTTTTTTTCTTTGTGCTTAAGAACCTTCACCTGTTAGAGTAAGAGCATTGCAAAGCAGTTCCAGAATAGTTTTTTGTTTTGTTTGTTTTCGAGAGGGTATCTCTGTATAGCCCCAGCTGTCCTGGAACTCACTCTGTAGTCCAGGCTGGCCTCAACTCAGAAATCCGCCTGCCTCTGCCTCCCAAGTGCTGGGACTAAAGGCATGTGCCACCACAGCCAGGCCTCCAGAGTAGTTTTTAACTGAAGTATTTTGAAGATGTTATTTGCACATTTTCTGGGATTTTTGTGTGTGTGTGCTTGTTTTTTAACATGATACGATGAATTAGTTGAAGGTATTGTGATGTCAGTTCTCAGAATCCAAGCTCTTAAGTGGATGAGGCTAGACAGATTTTCTTCCTATAAGATCCATTATGTACTGTTATCACATACACTTTGTAGTATAGAGTTAGACTGATAATGAGCACTTAAATCTTAAATAATTTGGAAACACAATTTGTTTTTATACCTTTCATTAAACACTGATAATTGTAGTCAGATAATATCAAGAAATACTATCATTGAACTTGACTCCATTTCAGGGATAAAATTGTTAATTTGTTTGAGTATTTGCATGTTTTAAACTGGTGAGATTTTTGTTGACTATAGCACCAGTTAAATTATATCAACAGTGTATCACTGAATTTTTTCTTTTAGAAGAAAAAGTCAGCACTTTTTGAAGTGTCTGAGGTTATACCAGTCATGACAAATAATTATGAAGAAAATATTCTGAAAGGTGTGCGAGATTCCAGCTATTCCTTGGAAAGTTCTATAGAGCTTCTACAGAAGGATGTGGTACAGCTCCATGCCCCTCGCTACCAGTCCATGAGAAGGGTAAGTTCTGGACGTCTTCCCTAAGGAAATGAGTTTATGTGAGTTAAAGTTTGCAGTTTTTCCCTGAAAATCAGTAGTTGGTTAAATGTTTTTGCCTCAAGACAGAATAAATGACAAGGATAAAGCATGTAGAAACACCCATCATTCCATATTAGGTACTTAAGTGTTATAAATAAAACAGTTTTTAAATACCTTCAAGTGCTTTTTAAAAAAGATTGATTTCTAATGAAAGCATTGGTCACTTGATTTAGATGGAATGATAGTGATGTATGTGATTACTATGATTGGTTTCTCTTTTTTTGGGGAGAATATTATGCCCCCTTGTAATAAAAAATCTACTAAGGAAATTACATTACTGCTAACCTTCAAAACTGTATTACATTGATGTTAATTTGGTGCATAATCCAAAATTAGTTAAAGCAGAGGAAACCTGGAGATAACTGTAGTGGTCTAGAAGAAGTGCATTGGCCTTAGGGAACAGATACATGGCATATGATGTTTGGAACAAGAGTGGAGAAAAGTAGCTAACAACACATCCAACTATTCTGTGTAATATACATGGTTTGTATAAGTTTAGAGACATTTTTGCCAAATTATATTTGGTTTTGTAAGATGAAAATAAAGGCGTAGGCACTAATAATGTTAGCTCCCTAGCTAGAGTTTAGTCACATACTGAGGGATGTTTCTATGTGAAAAAGATTGGCAAAATAAATGAGTGGATTCTACAAGGTAAAATGGTTAGTACTAGAGCTGGAATTAGATTGTATACAGTCTGTTACCCTGAAGGTACAAAGGGTGAAACTGTGACCCCTTGCACTGCTGATGCAGTGACTCTAGTTACTCTAATTAAACCCTGTATTTGTGCCTTTTGTTACAAACCCTGTATTTGTGCTTTTTGTTACCACTTTGCTTCTTTAAACTTAAGAAACCCTTTGCCATCATTTTCTAGGATGTAATTGGCTGTACTCAGGAGATGGATTTCATTCTTTGGCCTCGGAATGACATTGAGAAAATTGTTTGTCTCCTGTTTTCTAGGTGGAAGGAATCTGATGAACCTTTTAGGCCTGTTCAGGTATTTTGTTCTAAATAAAGTTGTGAGCACTTTGGTGACCATACCTATAATTGGGTTGAAATTGGAATCTTTGAGAATATGCTTCTAATTGTTTGTAAATCTTTTCTGTTTTTTAAAAATATTATATTAGAAGAAAACATTAGAATTATAGAATCCCTTAGCCTCTCTGGTTTTGAATGAACTTTATTAAAATCTTTTAGACCCTTTTTTTTTCCTCTTGACAAAGTCTCACGTTGCCTAGACTGACCTAGAATTGCCTATGTGCCCAGGGTGACCTTGAACTTCCTGATCCTCCTGGCTCCATGCCTAGTTTACTTAGCTGAACATGGAACCCGGGCTTTTTGTATCAGAGGCAGTCTGCTCAATCACAGAGCTCCAACTCTAGTTCTCCTTGCTGATTTGTATCCATAGTTTTCTACAATGAATACTCAGATTTTAGAATTAGAAAAACAATAGGGCTCAGCCATTAAAAGCTAGGCTCACAATCAAATAATAATAATATAATAATAATAATAATGTGTTTAAGCCTATTTTAATTAGGTATGTGGAACTAAATGTTGAATAGCTTATTGTTAGGAATATGAAAATTGTCATTCAGAATTTTTCTTTCTTGTAAATAGGACTTCATCTTTTTGTTGATTTTGTGTGCTATAGACCATTAAGTTAGTTATGTATCTCCTGCCTCATGGTAATAAAACTGCTAAACTAGATGGACATGAGAGAAGTTCTTAACAACAACAAAAAATAGAAAAGAAAATCAATAGACTAAATATTGGTAAAATTACTTTTTTCCAGTAGCTAATATCTTAACAGCATGGATGTACTAGAGCACTGGTTCTCAACCTGTGGGTTGTGACTTCCACAGAGTTGCATATCTGATACGATTCATAACAGCTAAATAAATAGCAAGGAAATAATTTCATAGTTGGGGGTTCACAGCATGAGAAACTGCAAAGGGTCATGGCACTGTGCTAGAGAATAGAATGTATAAGCTCAATATAAAAGGAATGAAAGTGGGAGTAGCAAAGGTCTGAAAGCACAGATTATACCTTAGTTCTATACTGCTCTCTGTGTGCATTAGAGATGCTGGGTTTCTGTTTGCACTTTACCATTGGGGAGAAAGTTTTTTTTTTTTTTTTTTTTTTTTTTTTTTTTTTTTTTTTTTTTTTTTTTTTAATTTTTACTTGTTTATATGTAGCACTGTCTGTCCTGAACTTATGTATGCCAGGTTGACTTGGGACTCAGAGATATGGCTGTGGGATTAAAGGTATATGGCATCATACCCAGTTTATTTTTAAATGTATAATCTATTTTTCCGTTGGGGTGTTATTTGAAATAGAATAGTCTTTTCTCAAGTGCTACTTTTATTTGAAATCATGTGTAAAGGTTACTAAAAACCATTGTATTAATCATTCCCCTAAAGATTTTATATATACATTTAGCCTATGTACTAGTGATAAGTAGGTGTGTAAGCCTCCTGCAGAAAAAGAATGAGGCAGTTAAAGAGAGGAATAGTAAGCCTGGGTCATTCAGTTAAGGGAAATTCAGACAAACTCTAAGCCAAACTAAATCCTTCTTTAAAAGCAAGGGATAGAGAGCTGGCTCACATTAAGAGCAGTTGACTGCTCTTCATTGGACTGGATTTAATCTCTACATGCACATGGTGGCTCACAATCCTTTAACCCTTCAGTCTCAGTTCCAGGAAATCTGATGACATTTTCTGGCCTCCAACGACACTAGACATACACATAGTACGTGGACACATGCATACAGGCAAAACAACCATATACAAAACTAATTTAATAAAAGGAAAAGTAAGGTAAACAAGATAAAAGATTATTCTCGAGACTAACTACTTTCTATAGAAAGTTCCTTGAACTAGTTACAGAACCTTCTGGATTCATTATAATCTACATGTAACAACGTTGCTGATTTTATAGCTTACCTACAGTAAACTAGTAATGTGATACTAATTTCATTCCTTAAGTAATTTAAAACTGGCATTCCTTTGTTACATATCTTATGGGGATCGACTCCAAAACCCTCTGTATATGTTCAGTTTGTTTAGAACAGCATAGTATTTGCATACAAACTTCTGTATACCATGGATAATCTCTAGATTGCTTATAAAAGCAATAAAAGTTTAATAGCCAAGTTTGATAGTGTTATACACTGCATCATTTTAGAAATGCTATGAGGGATGAGGAGTCTATTTGTTTAGTGCTAATACAGGTTTTTTTTTTTTTTTTTCCTCACATACTGGGATGTTGAAGATACATACTTAGTCCGCTCTGTTCTAATGGGGCCATGAAACTGCTGACGTTCACAGTGACCTGGCCCACTTTTTCCTTGGAAATACTCTTAGTAAATTAGCTGCATCTTCCCATAAAGTAGGAACTGAAGCCTGTATGGTGGCACGCATCTTAAATCCCAGCACTTGGGAGGCAGAGGCAGGAGGATCTCTGAGTTCAAGGCCAGCCTGGTCTACAAAGTGAGTTCCAGGACAGCCAGGGCTACACAGAGAAACCCTATTTTGAAAAAACAAAACAAACCAAAAATTTGGAATTGAGAAAACATAAATATAAGGGTACATGTAAAAAGGAAAGATACATTTTAACTCCGATTATTTTTAAAAACCAAAAATTTGAAACTTCTAAATCTGAGTACATCCATAGTGATATTTGGTAGGGAATTGAGAAAACTTAAATATAAAGGTACATGTAAAAAGGAAAGATACATTTTAACTCCAATTATTTTTAAAGACCAAAAACTTAAAACTTCTAAACCTGAGTACATAGTGATATTTGGTAGGGAGTAATGACTGAGTGAATACTTGTACAGTGACGTACTGGGGGTACTATTAAACATGTTTGCTCTTTTCCTTTTTATCATTCATGTTACTGCCCTGTTCCTATTAGAGTATTTTGTAACTTAAGAGAATTCCTTTATATCCTCCTTATACAGATTGTTTTGTTTGGTGTAGAACATTCCTTCCCCAAGAAGAAATTCATTTCAGTAGGGTATAATTAAAATCTTCTAGAATTATATGGTGACTCTCAGACCACTCTCAATTTGATTACTTGCTGATTGTAATAGAAGAGCAATGTGTGTGGGGTTTGGGTTTGGGGGATTTAGGTTTTCTTTTCTTTTTTTTTTTTCTGGTGGCTTTTTTGATTTGTTTGAGACAGGGTCTTATGTAGCATTGGCTCCCTTGGAACTCTCAGAAATCCACCTGCTTCTGCCTCCTGAAGTGATGGTATTAAAGGTCCATGCCATACCAAGCTCTGGCCCTGAAAGCTAGGTTTAAACTAAAAGCTATCAAGAGCTAGGGTTGTGGCTTAGTGGAGCACTCGGCATGTGTGCAGCCTGAACTCATCTGTAGTGCCACTGGAGGAATAAGGGAGAGATGAGTAGTAAAATTCAAGAACCCAGGGTTTACAAGGCACTAGTAAAACATAAATATCAGACACTCATGATTTTAGAGCTTGATATTGCCTACTGTTGGTAGTAGAAATTGTTCAAAGCAAATGGAATTCAGAATTTACAGTTCTGAATTATCTGAAAAGACATTAAAGGTTTCTTGTTAATTATCTATTAATAAGCTTTTTCTTTTTTTCCCAAGGTTATTTTATATATGAGTGCTCTGTCTGCATGTACACCTCTGTGCCAGAAAAGGGCATTGGATCCCATTATAGATGGTTGTGAGCCACCATGTGGTTGCTGGGAATTGAACTCAGGACCTCTGGAAGAGTAACCAGTGCTCTTAACTAGCTGCTGAGCCAGCTCTCCAGCCCCAAGCTTGGTCTTTTTGCCCAGCATTTGCTCCCTCCTGCTGCTCTTAGATGTGTGGAGGGATGAAGTTGATTTGCTTACTAGATGAGTTTTGCCTTCCATAACAGTTTTTTTTCCAAAAGGGTTTATATTTTCAGAAGCCCATTTGTACAAGTGGGACTACTTTGTACACTGAGGACTTTGCATTTCACTGGGTTCATTAAGTTTTTATTTCCTGTTTAATTGTAAGTATTAAAAGATCACAAAATTTTATGGTAAAGTACTGTTAGTAGAATTTTTTTCTGTATGAAGAAAATGTCTTGTGTTTCAAGAAATCAAGCTGGGTGTGATTTGGGCATTTGAAATGTCACTAGTATTACCTGAAGATTTTTATGTGTGTGGTTTTGGTGCTTTTTTTTGTTTTTGTTTTGAGACAAGGTGTCTATCCTGTCCTCCTGCCTAATTCTCCTAATTGCTGGAATAACAGACATGAGCTGCTATGCCTGGCAAGAACTGAATTTATTTTTGATTTTCTTGAAATGAAGTTAGTTTTACTCTGTACATAATTTTCATTAAATATAATTGCCTGTTTGTCTCTTGGCTCCATATTGGTGAGCACAAACATGCATGTAGAAGCAGTAGATGATAGCTGGGCACTGCAGTGTAATTGTAGCTGTATAAAATGCTTGTATTTTGCAATTAGGCCAAATTTGAATTTCATCACGGTGACTATGAGAAACAGTTTCTGCATGTACTGAGCCGCAAGGACAAGACAGGAATTGTTGTCAACAATCCTAACCAGTCAGTGTTTCTCTTCATTGACAGACAGCATTTGCAGGTAAGAAATTTTTTTAGGACTAATGTGAGGGTTTTTTGAAGTTAAGAAACACTGTCTTAGGCTCTTCCAGAGAAGTTCCCAGATGTTTCTAAGTTACTAATCAGTGGCGTGGGAGGTGATTAAAAATAGACTCAGTTCCTGCTCTACTTTCAGTTGATCAGAGTATATATTTTAAATAAATGATTTGTGTGTTCGAGAAAAGGGTCTGGTTCCTCAGGCAATGCCAAACCCTAGGGAATCCAGAATTATACATGCCACTCAGATCCTCATGCTTGCTTTACTGATTACTCTCTCCCTAGCCCTGGCATAGATATTTTAAATGAGAATTTAAAAACAAACAAACAAAACAAAACCAAAAAACCTGACTTTCTTACTTAAACAGCAAATCCAGGTTTTCATCAAAACAGTTTCAACAGACATTGTGCAGTAAAATTTCAGGCTGAGAAATGAAAGAATTGTCTAGGGCTGTTACTTAATCTATACATAGCAAGACATACAAGGTAAGGAACTCAAGACATCTGAAGAGACAGTGTGTGCTGAGTGTCATTCAGTGTAGCTGTGTGCTCCAAAGCTATGGGACAGGTCTCACTAGCATGGGTAGATGTACTGATAGATCTTGACACCAGAGAATGTGTTTCTGCTTGGTGTAAATTGCACAAAATATATTCATACAGTTACTGTGACTTTGTTTTGTGACATTTTAAACCTTTTTCTGTATTAGACACACAGTGTTTCTACATAGACCAGGCTATCCTTTAAATAACTCAGATCTGCCTGCCTCTCCCTCCTGAGTGTGGCTCACCACACCAGCTTCCTTCCTCATGTTTGTTTGTTTGTTTGTTTAAAATATTTACTTTTATTTTACATGCATTGGTATTTTGCTTATATATATGTCTCGGTATGACTGTGAGAGTGTAAGATCTTGGAGTTACAGATAGCTGTAAGCTCCTATGTGAGTGCTGGGATTTGAACCCCAGGTCCTCTGGAAGAGCAGTGAGTGCCTTAGTATCTATCCCTTTAACCACTGAACCATCTCTCCAGGGCCTCTCCCCCCTTCCTCATGTTTTTATGACATTTTAATTGAAACTTGGTCTAGCATGTTTAAAACCTGTGATTTAAAGTCAATAACACCAAAAGCATATTATGAGCCTTCTTCAATCTCTCAGACTCTTCCTGTATAGAAAAGACTAACAAATTAGTGCATTTTTCAAAGTTCTTAAAAGATTTAGGACTCTGATGTCTGCCTCTGGGTTTCTGTGAATTTAAGACCAGTCTGGTCTACAGAGTGAGTTCCAGGGTAGCCAGGGCCATACAGAAAACCCTGTCTCAAAAAAACTGGGGGAAAAAAAAGATAGATGGTTGTCTATATTAGAAACCAGATATCTATACTCCCTGTCTAGGAGCAGACAGGAAGCACACATCTTCATTCCCACTAGAGAGGACCTGTTGTGTCCTCTTCGTTGGAGGAGCTGGTTTCTGGGCTGGAGGTTGGGCACAGGACAGTTCTGTTGACTTCCTTGATGTAGTGTTTTAATCTTAAATATGCACAAATTTATGTACAAATTGTTTGCATTTATTTCAAGCATCTCTACTCTTTCTCATCCTGCATAGATAGTGAACTACATATCTCTTGCCTTGTTATTACAGCACCATAAGCCTTAAGTTATTGACAGTTTTAAACTATTAAAATTATTAAAAATGTTTCTTTCTAGACTCCAAAAAACAAAGCCACCATCTTCAAGTTATGCAGCATCTGCCTCTACCTGCCACAGGAACAGCTCACCCACTGGGCAGTTGGCACCATAGAGGATCACCTCCGTCCTTACATGCCAGAGTAAATAAGAGCATTGACCAGCAAAATGGAGAAGACCAGAGAATGCAGCAGCTATTTTCTTTTCTTGTTTTCTTACCACTTTTCTTTCAGAGTTTAAAGAAAATGGACTCATGCACAGAACACTATGCATTTTGAAACTTGTTCATCCTGGATTTATTTTAATCATTTGTATCACAGAACTTTAAAAAAAATTAGATGTCTTCTGCACAGACTGTGTGAAAGAAGGTGCTTTGCAGAGTGCTGCACTGCATCGGCATCTTACTAAAATGTGAAGGAAGGACTATTGTACACTGAAATGCTTACTGTATCTGAAAGCACAGGTGATGCTCAGTGTTGTGGTCTTCATGTTTGTGCTGGTTTTTGCCTCTGACATCTGTCATCAGTATTGAGGGTGAGAGTGAATGTAACAGGTATAAATGACACTTAAAAACTTAATAGCTTTGCTATAATCACCGTTGTTCCAGAGCACTGTCAGATTCATTCTAATGACCAGATGGTTGTTAAAAAAAGAAATTACAACCATGGGAAAGAAATCTTAATGAAAAAAAAAGCATCTCATTGAGGAATTTCTGCCTCATGTGCACTGGGCCATGTTTGTTTTCTTGGTACTCATTAGTACATGTATTTTTTCCCAGATCTCTTTCCCCAAGTTGCTGTAATGGAGTACTCTGCTGTGTGCAGGTGCATTTATACACATTAAAGCAGATCTGGAGTCTGGTGTGGCTAAAGCAGCTACAAAACCGAGGAACATTCATAGCTGCAAAAACCATCATAAGTAGAGGACTTTTTGGTTTTTGTTTTGTTTTTTGGTGTTAGAAATTTTAATTACAAATAAAAAATCCAGTGAATTTTGCAGAAATACTGGTTTCTACACCATCCTAAAGAAGTTGAGTGTTTGGGATAGAAAACAAAAGTGGGGAATCTTACATTGTAAAAATTACTACAGAGTGAAGAGTTCTGAAAGCAGAACTCATTTGTGCAATGAACATAAGGAAAGACTACTGTATAGCTTTTACTTTTTTGTTTTTTTTGTTTTTTGTTTTCTTTTAAATGAAGAAAAGCTTTGCTTAAGGGTTGCATACTTTTATTGGAGTAAATCGGAATGGTCCTACTCTTTTGGAGTAAAACTAGTGCTTACTGGTTTCCATTTGTATTTAGCTTCTGGTTGGAATTTGAAAAAAAAAAAGGAAAGAAACCTAAATAAAGTAGGTGAAAGCTTCCGGCTATTCAGATGAATACATAAAAATTGCAGTGATAAGTTTTGTTTTTGTTTTTTTTTTAATCCATGTCTCTGGTCACTTCAGAAGGATGTTTTATCAGAATTTGATAGAACATTTTGAAGGTTTCTTAAGGCCAGGCATTGTCTTGCAGCTATCATTCTGTAAAAGTTTGGAGTGGAAGTAGATTTGAGAGATTTGCCCAAGTTCATATAAATAGAGGATTTAAATCAGTCTGGGTCCAGAGGCCAGTGGCTTTTTAAAAACCATTTTCCTGTTATACTGTGTTCAACATACTAGGTAATTCAGCACCCATTTTATCTCAATTTCTGAACATTGTCAAGAACAGTGTAGGATGCTTTGATATAACACATTAGATCTTGCCACATTTTTTTCTTTGTATATTTTATATACTTACTGAACCATTTGTATTTATTGCACACATGATTTATCTTGTCCTTTGGTACTTAGGTTTATGTGACAGTATAGGATTTTGTGGTGGATGGGGTGTTAAGATACCTTATAGTACCATTACCAAACTTAAAAATTATCAGTATACCACCCATGTTCTAGTTCTGCTAACTGAAAAAGTTTGGAGTTTGTCCATACTTATATTGACTTTGTACCCTTCAAGTTACCATCCAGAACCACATGCCATCTCCTTAAAACTAACTTTGGTTTCTGCACTATGAACTCACTATTAGTGACTGATGGCAAACAGTATGAAAATGCCCCTCTCTCCTTCCCCATTATGATGAATCTTAATGCCAAGCCAAGACGTTTTGAAAAAATGTTCAGCCTTTGTGTGTATAGCATTGTGTATCTCTCTCGCATGCATACAATGCCTGAGGGGTCCAGAAGAGGTGCTCCCTGGGGCTGATTACCTGTTGATGTAGGGCGCTGAAGTGCAGCTGGTGCTCTTGTTACATTGTCTCTAGCCCCAACCAATCTTGGTTGCAAAGCAGATTTTTCAAATTAACCCTCAAATGTTTCTCATTACTCTGTGAGTCTTGTCACGTGTCACATGATGTGGCCATCAACATGGATTTGAGCCCTCCCTGCCATCCTTGATATGCAACACTTTCTGAAGCACTATCCCAGATAAATCCTCCTACAAGGAGTATACAGGTCCTTTTGTTGGAAGGAATAGAAAACAACATCTAGGTTTCCTGTTGGTCTACAACTGAGGACTCTAGATTTGCTATTTAAGAACCTTCCCCCCCCATCCCTTCCCCTCCAGAGACAGGGTTTCTCTGTATCCCTGGCTGTCCTGGTACTCTGTAGACCAGGCTGGCCTCGAACTCAGACATCTGCCTGCCTCTGCCTCCCAAGTGCTGTGATTAAAGGCGTGCGCCACCACCGCCCGGTTATCTAAGAACTTTTTACTTGGCATGTTTGTGTCGGAGCCAGCCGACAAGAGTGAGGCTGAAGTAGAGAGGGCAACTGAATGAGAACGAGAGGACCACTGCTCTGCTGGCAATGGCAATAAGCTTTAATGTGAGAAATCTTATAGTAAAGCACAATGAGGCTAAAAAATAGAATTTAACAATCATGTAGCACAATTTCTTAGAACTTTCTCACAGCAGAAGCATGGCCACTTCATATCTTAACAGTAAATATTTTCTCTGTGCCCAGGTGCATGAGGTTAGTTTCTTTGATCCTTGCACGAACAGCTCTCAAGAGCCTTGAATTTCTTCCAAAACCATCTTGGGTTCATGGAGCGGTCATGCCCTCAGCTGCAGAGAGATTATCAGAAGGTGCCCCCTCCTTGCCTTTCAGCAGAGGTGCCACCCTTAAATCTTCCCCTATGCTAAAGAACATTCCCACCACGTTTCAATCTACTGAAAGCTGGTTTCTGTCTTTCCACTCTAGTTTTGATGTTCACTGAAAAGAAAGCAAGAGTCCTAATTTTTGAGACCTTTGAGAAATGCAATAATGTTAACTTTTCAATACAGTAGGCTGTGAGCTTCAAAGGAGTTCATGATATGTGCCTTCTATACAAAAGATGTCAGGGCCAGACCTAAATCAGCAGAGTGATATTTCTAGGGTCAGGGGCTTTGCTTCAAAACATTGCACTATCTGTCCCAGGCTTTTTAATTTCCTAGTGTGGCTGTGGTTTATCCACTTGGAAGTTTGATAACCTTGGCTCAAAAGAAATGAGAAATACGGCACTATTTTAGAGCTGAGAAAGACCTAAAGTTTCATTAAGGATTATTACTGTGTTGGAATGCCTGTATCTCCTAAACTGAGCCCCCAGGTAATGTTTTTTGGAGGTGGAATCTTTGAGAGGGTTTCACCATGTGAAGAGGCTGCAATCTGAAGAAGTGCTCCCTCCAGAAAGTATCCTGGAAACAGCCTTTACGCTTGCAAGGCGTGTCTGAGGTTTATATCCTAGCCAGCCTATAGTATTGACTGACATCTAGCAGTTTATCTTTTCCTTGAATACAAGATTTCGTTTGGTTCTAGAGTAACCTCACAAGTGGTTCTTCTAGCTTCTTTGCTTTACCCGTTATAAAAACACTGAACTCCCCACCTCTCACCACCTCAGGTAGTTGGGAAAGCTGCCTTTCACCTTGCCTAGACAGCACAGCAAACCTGACACTGGTGAGGATGGAGGAGGAAGTAGAAGACAGGAGCCATCCCTGAGGGCGAAAGGGAGAGCCGGTCCAGCAACTCATCTGCCATGATATGACAGGTCTAGGGTTGATGCCCTCCCTTCCCCTCCCTTCCCCTCCCCCTCGCCCCTTGCAGCAGTCTAGAGAACTGGTCTTGGGGTCATGAGAGTGGGTGAGCTGGCTCTGCTCTTTGCTGGCTGTAGTGTTGGCCTTGCACTTTGTCTGGGCAGCAGAGTAGAGCTGGCCCTGGTGTCAGGGTGCGGTGGAAGGGTGAGCTGCCCCTGACAGGCAGAGCACAGGAGAGCTGGCCCCTACTAATCTGTAGTGAGGTGAGTGGCTCTGAAGTCATAAGAGCAGGAGACCTAGCCCTGCTCCATCACTGGCTGTAGCACTGGGAGAGCAAGCCCTGCACCTCACCTGGGTAACATAATGGAGTTTCAAATGGCAAAATACCATTTCAAAGTGATATTTTGGGGTGGGATCAATTCAGAGTCTTGGATCTGGGCCTAGGTGGCAGCTGAGGTCAGCTCTCCCTTCCCACCCACCAGGGCAATCTCTAGTACTGCTCTGGCTAGGCCACCCAATGGCGCCGTCCACAGGAGGCAGGGTCAGCTCTCCTGAAATCAGGGCCTGCTCACCTTCACCCATGCTTCCAGAATCAGCTCCACTGTGCTGCCCAGACGAGCTGGGGCCCACTAGCCCAAATGCTGCAGATTGTGAGGGGCTGGGCCAGCTCTCTGGCTCTCATACCCTGGGGCCTGGCCCACCAGAGCCTTTATGAAAGGGCCAGTCTTATTGATCCAAAGCTGCAGGATCTCCATGACATGGCAACAACAGGATATATGGGGATAAATCTGGATGAGGATCTAAAATTGATTGTCACAGAAGCCAAAGATCTCAAACTAGATCAATGAACATTTGCAAGTGATGTGAGGACAGAGGAATGCATTGTGGGACACATTGTGACATACGGCAGCTTCCACGAGTTGTTTTCTTTGCTGTGTTGGTTTGTGTGTATGGTGTGTTTTATTTTGGGTGGGAGACTGTAAGGGTGAAGAGGGCATGGGGAGATGAGCAGGACTGAGGTGCATGATGTGGAACTTGAATAAGAAGTTAAAACAACAACAACAAAAAAAACCCAAACCTATGGAACCCAAAGCAAACTAGCCAGGCACAAAGGTGGTTCCTACCTATAATCTCAGCATTCAGGAGGCTGAGGCAGAAGACTGAGCTCAAGACTATTCTGGTGCTACAAAGCCAGACTTAAATACCAAAACTCAAAACTTTGAGCCAAGAACCCCTTCATCCAATTATCATGCACCTCACTTAAACAAGATGCCTCAAAAGAAAAAGATACACCCACCTACATGTTGTGGTGCACACCTTTAGTCCCAGTAATCAGAGACAGAGAAGGGCTCTGAGTTCCAGGACAGCTTGGTTTACATAATTCCAGGACAGCTGGAGACAATGTTTCAGAAGAAATAACCCCCCCTTCCCAACTTTCATATTGGTTTCATGGTCCCCCCTCCCCCGCCCTAAAGAAAATACTTCCTTAACTGCTTCTAGTTTTGATAATTTATTTGAGAAAGTTGTTCACAAACCATACTCAGCATGGTTGGGCTTCTTCGGGTCATCCCACTGTTCTCAGTTTCCCAGGTGTTTTGTGTGTCTGCCTTGTGCTATCAATTTTCCCGTGGTCTTGTTGGTCAGATCCACTGAGGCAAATGCAAGTGTCTTCCCTTGCTTCAGAATATGTGCTGTGATTACTATTTCTTCTCCTATCTTAGCAGGTGACATGTACCTTGAAAGAAAACAGGTTTAAATATAGTTAGTGGCAAGGAACTATTGGAAGGTTGTGACAGAGTCCTACCAGCTTTCCTGTGTAACAACCTTTGAATACTTTTGGTACCAAATTCAAATGGCTGGGCTGCAGAAGGCTCTACCTGAGCCATTCTTCATTTATCCGTGTGTTTCTTTTCACATTAAAAATGGGATTTCCATGCCGTTTTTAAAAGGTTTTCTATTTCATATTTATTGGAAACCACTGGACACTTTCCTCTAGCTTTCGTTTACTCTGATTGGCTTCCTAAGGGAAGTACTTGGGTGTCTATAGCTCACCCACATACTTTATTCAACTCCAAAATGACACCACTCCAAGGAGTGGACTGGAGAGATGGCCCAGCAGTAAGAGGACTGGCTGCTCTAGAAAACCCAGGTTCAAATCCCAGCACCCACAATGGCAGCCCACGATCCTCAGTAACTCCAATTCCAGGGGATCTGATGATCTTCCAACCTCTGGTTCCTGCATGCATGTGGCATACACACATGTACTCTGATACATACACATAAAAGAAACTACAAGAAGGTGAAGTGAATATGAAATTTCTAGCCATCAGGAATAAATGGCCTATACAGCTGTCCTGTATGCATGAGGATGGTGTAGATACACCTGTCTACACGAAACTCATAAATGCTCAGGTGCCTTGTATAAAACATGCAGGTCAAGATCCACTTCACAAGCAATTGTAGGGTTTTTTAATTATTACACTTGCATTTATTTTGTGTGTGCTTGTATGCATCACAGTGTTTGAGTAAAGGTCAGCAAGAAACTTGATGATGTCAGTTTTCTCCTTCCATTATGTGAGTTCCAGGGATTTTTCTCCTTCTACTATGTGAGTTCTAGGGTTCAACCTCATGTCAGCAGGTCTAGCACCAAGTGTGCTTACCCACTCCCACAGCTCTCAGGCCCCACAAGTTGGTTATGATGCCTATCCACCAAGCGATCTCTCCAGCCCTGTCTTATTTTAATTATGCATGTACCCCATGTGGATATGTGCATATGAGTGTTCAAGGAGGCCAGAGGTGTCAGGTCTCTCTGGACTGGAGTTACCAGCAGTCTGCTTGATGTAGGTAATAGGAACCAAATTCAGGTCCTCTACAAGATCCATTAAGCTCTTAACCACTGAGCCATCTCTCCCCTGCTTCTGCCCATTTAAGAGTCTTCATGTAAAAATATCACCAATTGGTCTTGTTTACCACACAAGGTAAAATAAGGCCCACTGAATCTAGTTCAGTGCAAACAGTCTGTTTTCTGTCCATCCTGTTTTCTACATTTTGTCCTGTGATGTGCTTACTGAACTCTCAGTTTATCCCCAGGCTTAAGAGTAACTGACAAGGTCCTAGGTTTTTTTTGTTTTTGTTTTTTGAAACTGGACCTTGCTTTGTAGCCTACGTTAAGACTTTCTTGCTTCAACTTCCCAAGTGCTGGGCTTACAGATACGAGCCACCATGCCTAGCTTTAGAACTCAAAGTTTTCAATAGTGACTTCTACAGACATTTTCCAATAGCGACAGGCTGAAGTCTAGAGCACACACTACTACGTCATTTAAACAGTAGTCACAGGAGAGAGTCAGGATCCCTTCCTGGCACTTGTGCTCACCTTGTTCCAAGATTTTAGTGATATACAGAAAATGGCTAACAACTTTCCTCCAAATGTCATTCACACTTTTCTTGGGGGGTTGGGGAGAATAGGGGTGGGGAACACGGGGTTTCATTTAGCAGAGGCTGGCTTTGAACTCCTCTGATCCTCCTGTCTCTACCAAGTGTTGGGATTATAGCATCACATCTTGCTAATTAGCGATACTTTTGTTTTCAGTGTTGTTGTTTTGTTTTGAAACCAATCGGCCTGGATGGAACTCAGAGGCCCAGCTGCCTCTGCCTCCCACGTGCTGGGACTAAAGGTCGCTCTGTCCACACCTGGCTCTAGTGATGCCTTTTGGTTTTGTTTCTGGAGACGGGGTTTCTCTCTAGCTCTGGCTGTCCTGGAACTGACTTTGTAGATAAGGCTGTCCTGGAACCCAGAGATCTGCCTGTTTCTGCTGGGCTCAAAGGAATGTGCTCACAAGTGATACTTTTTAGGACTATATCAAAGTTATAAACCCTGAGTTTAAACAACTGTGGATTGAAGGTAGTTGACAAAAAGGGACACCTGTCCCCAAAATGCACAGATTTTTGTCATTATCCCCTAAACAATACATTATAAGTTATTTGAAATGAATATCAGATTTTTTTTTTTAGAAATCATCTGGGATGACAGCTGGATACATACGTTATGTTCATGTCAACACTGACTCCGGGTACCCCTCTTTCTGTGCACAATAGAGCAATGGTCGATATGGTGTCCACTAGGGTTGCTGTCAAGCCTCCGTGGAGCGTACCAAACTTATTAGTATGCTGCTCTTCCACCTTCATCTCACAGATTAGCTTTTCAGGAGCAGCAGAAACAAGTGTCACCTAAGTATTAAATGTGAAAAGAAAAAAATTGAACATTAATTCTGTGGTATTAGAATAGCTCAGATACAAACAGCAGGGCAAGAATAATCTTGAAGCTGGAAGCCTGGTACAGAGGCACACACCTGTGATTCCAGCATGGGCACCAAGGGAGGAGGACTTGCTGAGTTAAGCAAGGCACGGGGCTACAATAATGAGCTCTTTAAAGTATGTCTTTTAGGGGCTGGAGAGATGGCTCAGCGCTTAAGAGCACTGACCGCTCTTTCCGAAGGTCCTGCATTCAGTTCCCAACAACCACATGGTGGCTCACAACCATCTGTAATGGGATCTGATGCCCTCTTCTGGTGTGTCTGAAGACAGCTACAGTGTACTCATAAATAAAATAAATCTTTTTTTAAAAAAAAGAGCCGGGCAATGGTGGCACACATCTTTAATCCCAGCACTTGGGAGGCAGAGGCAGGCAGATTTCTGAGTTAGAAGCCAGTATGTTCTATAGAGTGAGTTCTGGGACAGCCAGGGCTACACAGAGGAACCCTGTCTTGAAAAACC
>NW_022196913.1:29022398-29033723 GCF_008632895.1 Mastomys coucha
AAAGTATGTATTCTATTTTACGCTTCTATGTGTGGGTCTGTAAATATGAGCCCAGAACAGGGTGTCAGAACATTGTCTGGAGATGGAGTTACAAACAGTTGTAAGCCTGCTACCTAACTTGGGTGCTAGGAGCCAAAATCAGGTCTTCAGCAAGAGTGGTATGTGGTTTGACCCACAGAGCCCTCTCTCCAGCCCCCTTGTCATTAATTAAAAGTGTGTGTGTGTGTGTGTGTGTGTGTGTGTTTGCCTGCTCAGATATTGTCCTTAAAAAAGTCATTTGCAGAAACACAATCTGCCTAAAAAGTGGGCAAAGAAATCCACTGAACTTTCCGGTTATTGTTAGAAATTAGCATATGTATAAACTGCTTTTATTTCTATTTACTTATTCTTTTGGATTAGAACAGCTTATTTTCTAACAACATCCGACAGAGTCCAACTTTCAGAATAACCTGTGATAGGAGCATGCGCCTTCAGATTCTGCCTGCTGAGAACTGGAGCACTGATTCTGGGTTCCAGGCCTAGCACAGAGCTGGAGTCTGTATGCCAGGGACACAAATGAGTTTTAGAGAGGCAAACAAAAACAAAAACAAAAACAAAAGCAAAACAACAAAAAACAATGTTTTTTTTTTTCTTTGCTACTTCTCACTTTGCAGAGTTCAGATCAGTGGGCTGAGAGGTGGCTCAGCAGTTAAGAACACTTGAGGGCTGGAAAGATGGCTCAGTGGTTAAGAGCACTGACTGCTCTTCTGAAGATCCTGAGTTCAAATCCCAGCAACCACATGGTGGCTCACAACCATCCTTAATGAGATTAGACTCCCTCTTCTGGAGTATCTGAAGACAGCTACAGTGTACTTATATATAATAAATAAACAAAACAAAACAAAAAAAACACTTGGAACTGAACCCCGGTCCTTTGCAAGAGTGACAAGTGCTTTTAATAGCTAAGCCCCTCCTAATGACTTGAATATTTGATTTGTGTTGAGAAAGCCTTATAGCCCTGGTTAGCTTTAAACTCACTGTCCGCCTTCCTTAGCCTCCTGAATGACAGCATCACAGGCCTGGCTCTTTGGACCTTTTCAATCAACAGAGCCCCAAAATCTGTCATGTTCTAATTACCTATAAAAAGGTTTTTTGTTTTTTGGGTTTTTTTTTTTTTTATTTTTTTTTGTTTGGTTTTTAATCAGGGTTTCTCTGGCTTTTTTGTTTGTTTGTTTGTTTGTGTTTTTCAAGACAGGGTTTCTCTGTGTAGTCTTGGCTGTCCTGGAACTCACTCTGTAGACCAGGCTGGCCTTGAACTCAGAAATCCTCCTGCCTCTGCCTCCCAAGTGCTGGGATTAAAGGCATATACCACCACCGCCTGGCTTATAAAAAGGTTTGAATTGGGTGTTTTCTAGTTTTTAATAAAACAGGGTAATTTTCTGCATCAATTAATGAATAGTTCAAACCAGCTTAAACTGGTTGGGGACATGTTTAGTCATTCATCAAGTTACAAGTATTAGTAAGCTTAAATCAGAATTCCATTTAAACAGAAAACAGAAGTGAAATCCTAGAGTTCAGCCAAGTTAGATTGCAGCTTGAGGATCCTATCCCATTTCTACAGTACAATGGAGAACATTGCACAGAAGATACACGCGTGGAAGGCAAGCGTTCCCTCTGAAGCACTTTCCGAGGTCTGTCCGTGGTGGCAGGCACGGTGTGTTTCCCTCCACCGTCTCCTGCTTCAGGAACTGCAGGTATGTGCTACGACCAACCAACAGGCTTTGTTCCCTTCATCTTCCTTTCCCCATACCACAGATGTACAAGCAGGTCACACGCTGTGAGCATTCCTCTATCAAAATCTTTCACTATTGAGACTGGTTTTTATCTTCCCCAGACAAGCTTTGTAATGACCTCTAACTTCTTTCTGATCGTGCCTCTACCTACTGAGTGCTGGGATAGCTGTGCCTATCCTGCCCAGTTGCCAGACGTACACCGTACTGGGGACTAAACCCAGGGTTCTGTGCATACCAGGCATTCTACCTACTGAGCTACAATTCCTCAGCACCCTCATTTTCTCTTTTTAAGGAGCTTAATGGACCTGTAAAATCTTTATTCGCTTTACTGTGAATTTTTTAGGGGTTCTTTTTCTGCAGTTTTCTTATTTCTTCAACTATGTATTCACTAGACTGCAGGAAAGTTTCACCTCTAATATGGGACCTCTATAGTACATGTGGCTTGATGAAAATGTCGATTATGTAGCTGGGGAGCGGTGGCGCATGCCTTTAGTCCCAGCACTAGGGAGGCAGAGGCAGACGGATTTCTGAGTTCGAGGCCAGCCTGGTCTACAGAGTGAGTTCCAGGACAGCCAGGGCTACTCAGAGAAACCCTGTCTCAAAAAACAAAAAACAAAAAAAAAAAAAAAAAAAAAAAAAAAAAAAAAAGAAAAGAAAAAAATGTCGATTATGCAATGTGTAATTATTAAATGCTATGCAAATAACTTCTATTTTGCTGATATACTCAGTAGTTTATTTCAGGGTCACCTCATATGTGATAAAACTGAGATTTTGCTCCAGGTCTGTCACCTCCACGTACCTCCTGTCTTAGGGTTTTACTGATGTGAATAGACACCATAACCATGGCAAGTCTCATAAGGGACAACATTTAATTGGGGCTGGCTTACAGGTTCAGAGGTTCAGTTCATTATCAACAAGGTGGGAGCATGGCAGCATCCAGGCAGGCATGGTGCTGGCAAACCTACATCTTCATCAGAAGCCTGCTACTGGAAGACTGAGTTCCAGGCAACTAGGATGAGGGTCTTAAGCCCATACCCACAGTGACACATTTATTCCAACAAGGTCACACCTCCTAATAGTGCCACTCCTTGGGCCAAGCATATAGAAATACTTCCTAGCATCAATATTTTAATTTTTGAGGCAGGGTCTCCTACAGTCTGGGCTGACCCTATCTCTGAGAAACCCCTCCCCATACACACCAGCCTCTACCGTGTTGGGATTATAGGCGCACACTACTATTCCCGAATGCCAATCACTGACTTAAAATCAGAAGCTATGCCGGGCAGTGGTGCTGCATGTCTTTAATCCCAGCACTTGGGAGGCAGAGGCAGGCGGATTTCTGAGTTCCAGACCAGCCTGGTCTACAGAGTGAGTTCCAGGACAGCCATGGCTATACAGGAAAACCCTGTCTCGGAAAAACAAAAAAAAAAAAACCAAAGCCAGAGGGTATGTAGCTTCTATATGTACTTTATTCTACAAAGACCATGGAGAGGAAAAACTGAAACAATATAGGCCACCTCAAACAATGCTGTGTTTTATGCAACAGGTAAATAAAAAGGAAAAAAGTCAGGGTTGCTTGTTTATATTACAATAAAGGGTCCAGCCACAGGAGGTTCTCACAAACCAATACTTCATAGCAGGGAGGCCACCCAGAATATAGCCCAGGGCCTGATTATGTATGCTGACCAAGTATTCTATCAGGGAGCTACACTCAACATGTGTCTTTAAATCAAGGATTGGCAGGGCAAAAGGAATGAGTTTCATATTGGTTTGGAGATTAAGTCTCAAGTAGTCAGCGCTGAGGATAACCTTGAGCTCCTGATCCTCTTGTCTACCTTCCAGATGTACCAGCAGCCCTAGACACATGAGTGAGGTTTAATGCCTGCTTTTGTAGAGCTCAGTCTGAAGTTAGGCACATAAAGTAGCAGCGGAAAGTTACTGTTGACAGCATGAGTGGAGGTTTGCCTCCCTGCCTCCTCCCTTTTTTTCTTTTAGAGGAGGTCTTACTGTGTAGCTCCCGCTGCCTTCAAATTCAAGATCATCTTCTTCAGGCTCCTGATTGTTGAGATTGTAGGTATGTGCCACCATGACTAGTCTGATACAGGTTTCTTGAAGTAGATACTTTTAAAATTAAGGAAGCTTTTATTTCCTTGTTTTAATGTACCTCACTTTCAAAGCCGTGTTCTTATGAGGGATTAGGAAAGGCTTACAGGAAAACGATACCTGAAATTCTTATAAAGGCCAGTTAGTGAAGATAGGGAAAAGCCAGATAGGTCAAGAAACATGAGAGCTTAGTGGGCACCAAAAACAGTTCCTGGAGGCTTGTTCTTTACAACGTACATTTACTCATTTGTTTGTACGAATGTGCCAGAGTGCAGTGGGCACAGAGGACAACTGCAGGACGGCTTTGTCTTTCTGATACATGCCCCCTCTATAAACGTTTAGTCCTTAGAAGTTCCCTTTCGTCTTTCATTCCAGCACTTGGGAGCCTAGCCTGGTCTACCCAGTGAGTTCCAGGAGAGCCAGGGCTATATAGAGAAAGTATCTTGAGAAACGAACAAACGAACAAACAAACAAGTTCTCTTTGAGTCTGGAACAATGCTTTGGCTAAGATGACAAAAGCAAAGCCAGTGACAGATTTTTCACTATAGAATTTAGCTGTGCTCACTTTAAGTCAGCATCTTGCAGTGTGTTTGCTTGTTTATGAATTTATTTAGAGACAAGTTTTCACTACATAGCCCAGGTGGGCTGGCTGGGCTTGAAACAAACCTCCTGCTTCTGCTTGGAGCCCAAGTCTGTTCCATTTCCAAGATGGCAGGAATTGAATGATTTCAGTAGGTTAGCATGAACTAAGCCACCTCTGACACACTGGACTCTTCAGTTTATTAAAAGCATCATTTCAGCTGGGCTGTGTTGTAGATACCATTAATCCCAGGAGGCAGAGGCAGGTGGAATTGTGAGTTCACAGCCAGGCTGGGTTACAAAGTAAGCCCCGTGTCTCAAAAGAAAAAAAAAAGTCTTCTACATTTGCACATGCACACACAATCTTCTGTTTCTTTCTATGTGGCCTTCAGTCTTTTTTTTATACATTTATTTATTTATTCATTTATTTAATGTATGTGAGTACACTGCAGCTGTCTCAGACATACCAGAAGTGGGCATCCGACCCCATTACAGATGGTTGTGAGCCACCATGTGGTTGCTGGGAACTGAACTCAGGAGCTCTGGAAGAGCAGTCAGTGCTCTCAACCACTGAGCCATTTCTCCAGCCCAGCCTTCAGTCTTTTACCAGCACCTTTTATACTCATAAGCATTAAATATATAGGACTCACTGTTACACCATTTTTGACCCCTCCCCATTTAATCTCAAATGCTCTTACAAACAGCCTTGTTTGAGTGACAAGCACAGTCCTCTTTGTTCATTTACTTTCTCAGTGATCTGCCTAGTAACATCAGTGCTTGATTCACTGACTTCAAACATGCTAGGCACTGTAATTCCTGGCATTTGGAGGTAGAGGCAGGCTGATCAAGAGTTCAAGGTCATCCTGCTTGCTATGGAGCAAGTAAATTTAAAGGCAGGATGCATGAGACCCTATCTCAAAAATTTCAAGTATGGGCTGGAGAGATAGATGGCTCAGCTGTTAAGAATGTGTATTGTTATTCCAGAAGTCAAGAGTCGGGTTTCCAATACCCATGTCAGGTGGCTCACAATTGTCCGTAACTCCAGCTCCAGGGGATCTAATACCTTTGTGGCCTCCATGGGCACCTCTCTCTCTCTCTTTCTCTCTCTTTCTCTCTCTTTCTTTCTCTCTCTCTCTCTCTCTCTCTCTCTCTCTCTCTCTCTCTCACACACACACACACACACATACACACACACACACATCCTTGCAAAATAAAAACTTTGGAAACGTAAGTAAGTATTGCTTGCCTTAAGTCTCTAGTGTCACATTTAAATAACCAGAGAGTCAACCTTTGTTCATAAAATACTAAGATGTTCTAGGGGTGACATACCAGCTAATAAAAGATAATAAGGAATCAGTTATTTGTTGGCAGAGGAGTCGAATCCAGGGCCTCATGTGTGCACTTTACCACTGTGTAACAGTCCCAAATCTTTAGATAACAATCGTTAACCAGAGATTTAGGGGAAAGTTACATTCTCTCCTGTGCCAACATATGAGATGTCTCAAGGTGAACAAAGAACTCTAAGTTCAGGGTGTAAGGACACAGCATATATTTAGAAAAGACAGGTTAGCGATTTAACCAGTTTGGACTCAATACAAAGTATTTAATTAACAGAACAGCCTAAGCCAAAATTCCTCTACCTCAGTCCTACTGCCATGTGGAGTGTGTAATTCTTCGTGATGGGGGCATTGGGGTACAACAATACCACTGTAGGTTAGTGATCACCACCTCTAGTCTGTACCCATTAGATGCTGGAACACCTCGGCCTCTTGTTCTATTTATTTTTTTTAAACTGTGGTTAAAAAATAGTCTCTTCACCACAAGACAGAGTCAAGGTACTCATGAACCCAGCAGCAGTGGGTGCCAGAATAAGGACTTCCCAGAATCAAGCGGGTCAGAATTGCCGCATGGAGGAAAGTGGTTCCTGAGTCTCCACCCCAGCTGAAGAGTTACTGAGAGGTGGCCACTTCCAGTTACACTCCAGCGGATGGCCCCACACTCATGAGTATATGGACAGCACAAACTGGACTTAATGGGTTGTTAAAAAAAAAAAAAAAAAAGAGCAGGGTATGGTGCTGCATGCTTTTAATTTCAGCACTTGGGAGTCAGAGACAGAAAGATCTCTGAGTTCAAAGTCTTGAACTTTGAACTACAGCCTTGTGACTGGATTTCCAAAGCTGCCCAATAATTAGACAATTTGGAATATTTCAAAGATTCCCTTTTGGAAGCAAACAAAACTTTCCAGCTGGCCTGCCTCTGCAAGTAGGGCGCTTCAGAGATGTGGCGATATTGAGTTCCCACTCATGGACAGGTGGGCTTTTCAGTGATCCAGCTGCCTCTGAGTGACCTGTACTCTAAAACACTCAATAGTTGACTATGCTAGCAGGTCTATTGTGGGTACCCTACTTGGGGTGAACAGATGTTTGTTCATTTCTCCCCAGCGGAAGTTACATGGCAGGAAAACATGTACCATGTAGACATAGTTTCTTTTATATTTCTTTTTTTGAGGCAAGGTCTCTTAGGTAATTCAGGTTGGCCTTGAACTAGGTATAAAGTTGAGGATGATTTTGAACTAACCTTTCTGTCTTTACTTCCCTGAATGCTGCTGGGATTACAGGTGTGTAATATCTCTGTGATGCTAGAGATGTAATCCAGGGGTTTGTGCATGCTAGGCAAGCATTCTACCAGCTGAGCCACAGGAGGACAAAGAATTTGAACGTGAAGTGTTAAGTGCTTTGTTTTGCCTTATGAAATCAAGACTTGACCATAATGTTGAAGTCCTTGCAAAATTAGCAAGTATAACAATCTTTTATGAATCACTGGTGACAGTATACAGTACATGAGTGATACCAGCACTTGGGAGACAGAGGCATGGAAGGTCAATCCAAGTTCCAGGCCAACCAGGATCCTGTCTCAAAAACAAAACAAAACAAAACAAAACACTAAACAACAACAACAACAAAAAAAACAAAAGAAAACCACAAAACCCACACATATACATATACAAACCACTATACAAAAATATATACTTTCATCTTAGCTTCTCATCCTACATAAAACAACCTCTTATCTGTTGTAAGTCAAGTTATCAATCACACAATGACTATTATTATATTATCAAACCTGTATTGATAACAGCCACTAGCTGCTACCTATAAATACTGAACTTGTACAGTGTGGTTAATCATACTATAAATGTGAAACTGATGCTGATTTTCAAAGATTAAGCATTTAAAAAAAATCATCTTTTTTTTGGGGGGGAGATTTGTTTCTGTAATTAGCTTACAAATTGGCCTGCTGGCCTGCACCAGCTTCCCTTATGCTGGAATTACAGGCAGGTATCACTGAGCTGGACTTAGGTATGAGAATTTTAACTAGTTACTCAAAGGCAATCAAACCAATGTCAAAATTATCTCATATAACACAGTCAGACGTAGTGGCACATACCATTCATCCCAGTACTCAAGTGGCCGAGGCTGATGAATCTCTGTGAGTTCTAGGCCAACCTGGTCTACATATCAAGTTCTGGGACAGCTAGGGTTACATAGAGAGACACCGTTTAAATAGAAAAAAAAAAAACCAAATAAATGTATTACAAAATATTATAATACTTACAAGGGTAAGGAAAGCTTAGGGAGAAGTGGCTATGGAACACTACCAATGAAGGGTTACTAACTCATCCCAATTCTCACAAAGATTTTTTTTTTTTAAAAGAATTAAAGTTTTCTCTTAGATCGATAAAATTCTTTTTAGGTAATATTATCTTTCCAAAAGTCACTGTTAAATGATGTCCTTATTTTTAAAATATTCCCTACTGGAAAACATTAAATACATTTACCTAAGGGTTATTTCCTATTTTTGACACTTTTTTGGACATACTTTAAAAAAATCTAAGGGGAGGGGGTGTTCAGGAGAAAGATTTCAAATGCCAGTCGTTGAGCAATACTTACATTTCATGCCCAAATTCTTTTTAAATTTCCAAGTATTTTTTTCTTAATCAGAAAAATAGACATGCGTGCATTAAAATATTTATAAAAAAGTCTACAAGTTCTCAGGTTAAGTGTCTTTCTACTCGGACAATACCATGCCCTGGACTTCTGCTACTGGTGCTTATTTAGGACTGCTTCCTATAAAATACAATGGCTTTCTATGAAGTCTGGAAAATAGTAAGTAGTCTGTTAGTTCATGTGGAATGGGGGGTGCAGGCGCTGGTTCTGGTTAACTTGTAGCATTCCTGTTCCAACCAACGCTACATAGTTACAAAGATCTAGTCTCAAAACCCAAGAAACACAACACAGGTACAGGTTGTTCCCTCATTCACTTCTGTACTCAAACGTACTTGGCTCTTATACCTCACAAGAAACAATTCCTATATATTAGTCCTGCAGATTCCAGCGTCCCTTAAATGGTATACTTGACTTTTTCCTCAGCGCACTCCAACAGTTTGCTGGCTTAAAAAACAAAAAACAAACATGCTAATTTACGTTTCGATGAGAATCCACGCACTTCCCCTGCGTTTGAGAGGCCACTAAAGTGTTTTACTAGGTTCGTCCCCTTCGCCAGAGGCTTCGCTTACAATACCTTTTCCAAAACTCTATCAAAACCGGGCACTTTGAACATAACCTTCATTGCTTCCCGTAGATTCTGGGTCATGCTGCTCATCGTGGACGCAAAGCAAGAGTCTGGGCTCTGCGAGAATGAACTCTGGAAGAGACGTTTGTGAAAGTGCAAGGACAAGTGGAAGGTCAAGTCTGCAAGCCCGGCCGCCGCGTTTCGCGTTGCGCTCCGGAGAAAGGGTCGCGCGCGGCCGTCGCCCCAGACCTAGATGATCAAGGGTTATTAGCTTGACTCTCTAGCGCCCCAGCGCGCACGCGCAACCTTCAGGCCGTCTCCGCTCCCCGCCCCTTCCTCTCCCCCGCCCGCGTCTGCGCATTGCTCGCCGCGGCCGGAGACCGGGAATCGACGCCGAAGCACTCGCACGCAGCGCGCCTGCGCAGGTCCCGGCGTTTGCGATCGGTGGCGCGGGAAGCGATGGCGTCTGGCAGCAGTTCCGAAGTGGCGGAGCCCGCAGAGCCGGCGGCGGCGCCCGCGGCAGCAGAAACAGAGGAGGACCAGGTGAAGAGACGGCGGCTTCAGTGCCTGGGCTTTGCGTTGGTGGGGAGATGCGACGCCACGACGGCCCCCACCTTCCTGTCGGAGAACAACTGGCAGACGCAAGTAAGTTCGCCTTGCTCTTCCCTGGTGGGCGGAGAGCTCCCTGCATCCTTGTGTCTTTGCTTTTCAGAAAGCGTTGAGCGCCTACTTCGAACTTCCAGGGAACGACCAAGCAGGGCAGCGCCAGCCTCCGACGTCCTTCAACTCCGAGGCCTAGTAAGCAACGGGGGTCGCGGACTGCTTGCCGAGGGCGGGAGTGGAGGGACCGCCTGCTGGGCTTGGGCGGCAGAGGACCGGATCTGGAAAGGGCAGCCGGTACCCCAGGGCTGGAGATCTCTGGGAATGCTTCAGAGGAAGCACGGTCACTTCCAACGCGACTTGCCTTTGCTGTTTTGGACCGGGTTGGGGGGGTGGGGGTCGTCTCACGGTGTAGCTCTTGGCTATCCTGGAACTCGCAAGGTGAACCGAGCTGGCCTCAAACTCGGAGATCAGCTTGCATCTGCCTCCTTAGTTGAAGGCGCATAATAGGACTAGCTTCTAACGTGATTTTTTTTTTCAACAAAACAAAACAAACAAACAAACAAAAAATCCCTGGAATGTATTTTATGTGCATTGAGGCAGAGTCGCACTTTTATCCCTGGCTGGCCTGAGCTTGGTGTGTAGACCAGGTTGGCCTCAAACACAGATAGATCTACCTACCTCAGAATCGAAAGGGCTGGATTTAAAGTGTCCACTACCACACTGGGATGAAATTTTTGTTTGATGTTACTGTTATTTGTTCTTTTTTGAGACAGAGGCTTGCAATAATTCTGACCTCCAGCTCTGTTCCACACCCCTCCCCACCCCTTTGATAGCATTACATCTGGTTCCAGCACTTCCCAGCTGAAATGTAACTTAACTTATTACCTGAGACATGTGTCCAGGCTGACTTGGAACTCCTATGTGGTCAAGGCTTGACTTCTGCCTTCCACTTTCCCACTACTGGGGTTAAAGGTTTGTGAAACCCTGGCTACTGAAATACACTTACTGACCTGAATTATTGGTGATATGTAAACTGGAGATTAGAAAAAAATTGAGGGAGCTGGAGAGATGGCTCAGCACTGACTGTTCTTCCAGAGGTCCTGAGTTCAGTTCCCAGCAACCATATGGTGGCTCACAACCATCTCTAATGGGATCTAAATGCCCTCTTCTGGTGTGTCTGAAGACAGCAACAGTGTACTCACATACATGAA
The DNA here is from genome assembly GCF_008632895.1 of Mastomys coucha. Classification (NCBI taxonomy): domain Eukaryota; kingdom Metazoa; phylum Chordata; class Mammalia; order Rodentia; family Muridae; genus Mastomys; species Mastomys coucha. Next base: position 29,033,239 of record NW_022196913.1, read on the forward strand.
ATAAATATTTAAAAAAGAAAAAAATTGAGGTAGAAATTTTCTACTGAAGAGTGGTAACCTGTAAGTCTCCTTGTTTCTTTCAGTATTGTTTATCTGCTCTCCTCTTGCCAAAGAACAATAGTTTTTTTTCTTTGAGACAGGATCTCACAAGTTTGTCTAGTTTGGCACAAGTTTGTGTGTAGTCCCGGCTGGCATTGAGCTCCTAGCAGTCCTGTCCTGCCTCAGCCTCTGGGAACTAGTCACCATCCCAGCCAGGTTCAATATTTGTTTTTAGTGTGTGCTGCTCCTGTTGTTTCAGTGCCCCGCCTCCGATTTTTATTGTTGCTCTACTGTTTGCAGAATAAAACTAAGGAGCCTTACAGGGCCTTCTAGGAATTGGCTCCTGTTCTTTCCTCATTTTCTTACATGGGAATTAATTGTCTCTCAGTCAGAAGAGATGGGTAATCATTATAAAACAATTGTGCTGAAATTACTTATTAGAGTGT
>NW_022196913.1:29033733-29041900 GCF_008632895.1 Mastomys coucha
GAAAATGTTGGGTCTCCATACTCCAGAGATTATAAATAAATATGGAGTGAAGTCCACTTATCCAGTAGTGACTTTTGACTACCCCTCACCTTACACCGCCCAATTGCTTGTGTGTAGGTTAGAGTACAACTCTTATCTTGTTGGAGGCAGGGTTTCTTAAATGACCTGTCAGGCTTGTGAGGCTGAGCCATATCTGAAGCCTGTGACCTTTTCTGTCTTAAATAGATCTGAAGGGGCCAGGAGCAAAAAGGTTGTATCTTATAGCTTTGTTACTTAGAATATAGACCTTGAGCCAGCAGCGTTACACCATTTGGGATTCTGGTAGACATGCAGGCTTACCAAGCTCCGTACCAGACTCACTGATCAGAATCTGCTTTTTGTCAAGATCCTAGGTGGTTTACAGTTGAGGAGAGTGAAACATAGAGGCCAAGGTTATCCCTTACTTTGTTTAAGGAGTAAGTGGGTGATGCTCCCAAGATTGACTATGCCCTTTAGTTACTCTAGTTTTTACTCAGCACAGCTTTTAGAGACTTTTTTTTCTTTTTTCTTTCTTATTTTTTTATTTATTTATTTGGAGTGGACTTTATTTCTCAGGTTTACAGTTTTCTTTTTTTTTATTTGTTGTTGTTGTGTGTTTGTTTTTCGAGACAGGGTTTCTCTGAATAGGCCTGGCTGTCCTGGAACTCACTTTGTAGACCAGGCTGGCCTCAAAGTAGTTTTCTTTTGTTAAATGTGGGTGTTTTATGAAATTGTATTACAGTAAGACAGCATACACACACATACTTTGAAGTGCAGCTTGTGAAAGAAATGGCAAATAAGGAACCTGATCCTGTTGTCAATGCTTTTGTTTTTAGAAATGTGTACAAGCCTGATTTTATGCAGGTGCCCACAGGCCAGAAGAGGGCATCGGAACCCTTGAAACAGGGGTTAAGTGGTTATGAGCCACCCGTGCTGCAGTTCTAGGACTTGAACTCAAGTCCTCTGCAAGACCAAGTGCACCTAAACACAGCAATCTCTTCTGTCTCAAATGTTTTTAGTTAACAAGGGCCTAACATCTGACAAGGTTCTGAAATTATTTAGCCTTTTCTCTTTGGTAAGGCTGCAGAAAAAGTATAATATTGAATGTTAGGAAAGAAAGCTTTCTGAGATGGATGAAGTTCCAAAAGGAACTTGGCGTTAGACATAGTTTTTGGTGCTCTTTAAAATTACTCTTATGCATACAGGTGATTTTTAGCCAGATGTAGTAGCTTATGTTACTTGGGAAGCTGAGGCGGCATTGCCAAGGATTTGAGGCCAGCTTGGGCTATATATTGAGTCCTAGGGGCAGTCTGGACATGAACTTGCCAAAGTTCCTACTTTATAAGCTTATAAGTTTGAGGCCAGCAAGTATACATTTCGAGACCTTGTTTCAAAGAGCATGTTGACAGTTCCTATTTTGCTTTAGAATTGGCATTAAATTATCCTGCATCAAGACCTTGGCTTCTAATGTTCACTAAAAAGAAGATGACTGGTGCCTGAGCAGGAGTAAGTGAGATAGAAGATGACCTTAGAATAATCTACAGTGCTAGGAGGTAAGGGAGTAGCCAGAGAATGTTGGAAACATTCCAGGAAAACATAGGAACCAATGTAAAATTGCAGACAATGAATACTTGGGTATTTCTGAACAGGTTGTAGTCTGCACAATAAAATATGAATCCATATTTAAGTAAGTACCAGCTGTTCGTGGGGTAAGTGACTATGGTAGGAGAATGTAAACTGCTAAATTTCTAAGGCTTGAGGAATTAGAAATACCTTTTGAGAACTACTAAAGATATGTTTCAGATCAGTAAAACTGGGATGAAAGTTGAGTCATAAACGAGATGCTTCCATAGTTAAAGCCCACAAAATACAAAGTAGAAAGGGAAAAATCAGTACTTTTCAGTTGGTAATGATGCCCCAAAGAAAACATCAAGCTTAACTGAAGGATTGTATAAAACAAGTAGCATATACTCTTCAAAAATGCCTCATGAGAAAGACTTAAAAAAGGGGGGGGGGGGTTGGGGATTTAGCTCAGTGGTAGAGCGCTTGCCTAGCAAGCGCAAGGCCCTGGGTTCGGTCCTCAGCTCTGGGAAAAAAAAAAAAAAAGATAGTATATTGGTGGTAATGGAGTGCATAGTGTGTATGTAAGCAAGTCTTTGGAAAAGGATAGAAGTCAGTGGTTTGGAAAGAAACTAAGGTAAATAATTGTTAGTTAAATAAGAAAATATTAGTATTTGGAAATTTGGGGTACATAGTACTTTTTACTGCTTTTCTGTTTTGAAAGTCAGTAATTGTAAGAATCAAAAGTTAACAAAATGCCTGGAGCTGACTACTTTAAAGGAAGTCATTACTTGTCATGTGGTAGTTGTGTGGTTAGTGTTCTGGAGGATCAGGTTGTAAAACAAAGAGCCAGAGTTTTCGAAGCAACTCTAGGAGAAAAGTGTTTGCTTTTCTCCTAAGGGTGGACACACCCATGCCAGCATATGGAGAGAGGACAGATAGAACTCAGGCCATCTGGCTTGGCAGCAAGCACCTTGATGGCGTCAAGCTCTCTCCAGCCCAATGTTTCCTTTCCTATAGAGTGTTAGGATTCTTCAAAGAAAAATATTTATAGGATAAGTATTCGGTATCTGAAATGCTTGGGACCAAAACTTATTTTGCATTTCATAGACAATTTAGAAGATGGAGTTTCTGATTAGGAGTGATTTGTTTTTATCTTCAAATTGAGGGCAAACATGTATTACAAAATTCAAACAGTCTATACATGTCTTTGGAAGCCAGAGGTCATATTTGGGTTCTCCAGGAGTAGTTCTTGATTTTTTAGACAATCCCTCACTGGGCCCATGCATTCACCATTTAGGGTAAAACAGGCCTCAAGTATCTACTGGCATCAGCCTCCCAGTGTTGAGATTACCAGTGTGCCAGTGTTTAATGTTGGGGTTCTTGCCTCCATACCACCCCCAACTACAGCAATTCATAATTTCTTTTTTTTTAAACCTTTATTTTGATCTTGCCAGTATTGATCTAACCAACGAGGATACAAATGATACCATCATTTTAGAAACCAGTCCATCTGGAACTCCTCTAGAAGATAGCAGCACTATCTCTTTCATTTCCTGGAATATTGATGGATTAGATGGATGCAATCTGCCAGAGAGGGCTCGAGGAGTGTGTTCCTGCCTAGCTTTGTAAGCATTCTCACTTCCGCGGTAGGGACTGAGATAAGTGTTTTAATGGTTCTACAAAGCAGCAATTCTAAGTTGTATACTTGAAAATGTGCTTTAAGGTCAGCTTCTGAGTAAATATTTAACGAGTTGAGGTGTTTTGATCTGGGGAGGGTCTCAGTGAATTGGAAGACCAGTTTATGTGAAACGCTTTCTAGAATTGTAAGCTTTACATATGTACATAGTAAGTTTTGTATATAAGTATTGTTTTGAAATGAAAATTACCTAAAAGATCTGTTTCTGGCCTCATGAGAGCTTTGTGAGCACTGAAGTACTCTGGAGCTGTTGCCACTGGACAGCTTTTTAAGGGAACCTGAAGAAATAACACTGAATACATCTCTTGGTGTATTCAACCATTGCAAATGCTCAGTGTAGTATATATAATGTTTTCTGTTTTAATTCCACTGGGATATTGTGTGGGGGTGATACGTAGGGGGATGTTGGGATTGAATTCGGCCTTGTTAGTGTTGTCACTTAGCTATACACCCAGCCTGTTGGTCATTATGGCACTGTGTAGTAAATAATAGATAGATAAAGGTCAGTATGAGCATTGAGTACTAGGGGTCCAGGTTACTTATTTTATAAGTATCTATTGTGGAATTTTCTCTAGGAAGCTGAAAATGAATGATATGCTGCTACTGTTAAATTGCTTCTTTTTAATTAGGTACAGTCCAGATGTAGTATTTCTACAGGAAGTTATTCCCCCATACTGTGCCTACCTAAAGAAGAGAGCAAGCAGTTACAAAATCATTACAGGTAATGCTCTTCTTGCCAGCTAAACTTTTCTTTCTACCCTTTTCTTTGAAAAATAGATCAATGGGCTGGAGAGATGGCTCAGAGGTTAAGAGCACTGACTGCTCTTCCAAAGGTCCTGAGTTCAAATCCCAGCAACCACATGGTGGCTCACAACCATCCATAATGAGATCTGATGCCCTCTTCTGGGGTGTCTGAAGACAGCTACAGTGTATTTACATATAATAAATAAATAAATCTTAAAAAAAAAAAAAATAGATCAATGAAGGGAAAAAAAACTGAGAGGTTACAAAGGGCACAAGTGGGTTTGAGGAAACTAAGCAAGACACGGGATACTTAAAGGATTTGTAGGTTATTTTACAGCTTAATGTTAATAAATGGAAAAGTAATTGAAATGGATATTTCTTTTTAGGAAAACAAAGTTCTAAAATCTCAGACTTGTATATTTGCTAAAATTGAATATAGAGGCATGCCTTTATCATCCATTTGTTCTTATTTAAACATCATTTGTATCTCTTGTTAAACTTTGATAAGGGACAGAAACATATTACTTGGTTGACCTACTTCAAAGTGGAGGGTTAAAGATTTGATCCCATTTAAATGATTTTGCTCCTTGTAAGGGTAAAGTGAAGATACTCTGTTGTGGTAACCTCTAACCCCAATAAGTCTCTGTAAAGAACACACAGCTCAGTTATAATCCTTATAAGCTGCATGCCTAGCTCTACACTATTCCTTAGCGATGAGATCCCTTGCTACTTGGCTGTTCCTCCAGGCCCCGTGGTTTTGCTCCATCTTCCTTCCACCTCTACTTCCTCTGTCTCATCTCCTCCTTCCTCTCTTCTCCCTCCTTTCCTCCAGCCCCACCTTTCCCTTCCACTGCCCAATCACAGGCTCTAACCTTTATTTGACTGGTTAAAATGGGGAGAGGTTCACATGAATTTACATGAGTATGTGATCCACACTCTTCCACTCTGTGCTTGTCCCGCCCTTCTGAGGGAAGTAGAATTAACATCAAAATACAAAAGTACCAGGGCAGTCTACAACATTTCCCCCTTTTCAATTAAAACGCTCTTTTCTTTTCAGATTTAAATTAAGCACAACTATTACAATTATGTAATTTATAAAGAATAAGATACAATTAACAGCCAGTCTATCAATTTTGTCAATTGACTTTCTTCCCTAATTTTTTTTCCACAAATGTTTGAAGGTAATGAAGTAGGATATTTCACAGCTATACTATTGAAGAAAGGAAGAGTGAAATTTAAAAGTCAAGAGATTGTTCCTTTTCCGAATACCAAAATGATGAGAAACCTTCTGTGTGTAAATGTAAGTTTAAGTTTAGGACGGTTTTTTGTTTGTTTGGTTTTTGAAGGAGTTGTATTTACAGATATTTATAAAGGCATCTTGTGTGTGTGTGTGTGTGTGTGTGTGTGTGTGTGTCTGTCTGTCTGTCTGTCTGTCTGTCTGTCTGTCTGTCTGTCTGTCTGAATGAGTCAAGATTTTTAGGACTCAGTTCACTCCTTCTACCAAAGGTGAAAGACCCCATAGGGAGTTCCCGCTCAAGTCCTGGGAGACATGCACCCGAAGAACACGACAGGCCATCTTGATGTAAAAAACATGAGGCATTTTTATTTCAGAGCTCTGGTTCAACCCCCAATCTCACACAGGAGACCAGGAATTGACCACGAAGCCCAGAGGTTGGGGGATTTTATAGGGAAAAGGTCTGGGGAGACAAAGGAATTGGTGTGGCTATACATGATTGGCTATTTTGAATGTTGTTCGTGCAGATCAGAGTTGAGAATTCCTAAAAAAAGTGAAATTCCTAGCAAGAGGGGAGAGTGCTATTCAAAGTTCATACTGACCCTTAGCTAACACTTAAGAAAACCAAATGGCACAAGGTCCATCACTCAATGTCTGGCCAGGCGTGTCTCAGGCGCCTCCTTGCCTTATCTCTGAGATTTGCACTCCCCTGGTTAGCTTTTCTCTGGCTTCTTGCAGGCCTGGCTCCTGGCTCCTGTGGTTTTCAGTACTGGTCTCAAATTTAACTCTTTAAATCCCAGGCTTACGTGGGCAAGTACCTGTTAAATTTTTATTTTCTTTTTCAAAGGTTCTAGGGATCAAACTGAGGTTTACTTGGCAGAGGCTCTTATCTGCTGAGCCATATCACTGGGACAATTTTTGAAACCCTGCTTGTGTCTGTTTGTGTGGGTCTGGAGGTCAGGACAACTTTTGGGAGTCAAGTTTCATTTCTCACTGTGGTTCTGTGTATTGATTTCAGATCACCCTGCTTGTGAAGCAAATAATTTACCCACTGAGCCATTTCATTGGCCCTTTACATACATTATCTTAAATAGTCTCAGAAAACTTGGGTCTCATAATTTTAGTTGCAAAGTTTAAATGTAAAATAAATATGCAAAAATGCAAAATAAAAATGCAAAGTTGAATTCTTAACTGATTAGATGTTTTCTTAAAATGTAACAACACTTGGCTAAGGAGAACATTTGTCAAGTAATTTGTTATAGCAGTGAGAAAGATAACAGCACACCGGTAGCTCCAAGGAGCAGCTAGTACTTCAGCTCACAGTTGAGGGACGGCATGGTAGTGAGGGGGTGAAGCAGCTAGTCTTACAGGGCTTCGGTAGACCAGGGCTTTGGTAGACCGGCCGCCCTCAAGCCTAGGAATTAGATGAATATGGTGCTCAGCTTGCTTTCTCTTCTTTTTTATTCAGTGCATGAATAGACCCTGTGGAAATGGAAACACCCATGACAAACCTTTGCAAGTTGCCGCAGGGGCAAACCTGTGGGTGTGGATGAACTTATGTTCATGATGGTGTGATAAACACTGTGTTATTTTCTAATTAGTGTGACAAAGTATCTGACAAAGGCAATCTTAAAAAGAGTTTATTTTGACACATAGCTGTAGGGTACTGACATCATGGTAAGGCAGGAGCAGCTGTCACATTGTGTCCACAGTCAGAAAGCAAAGTGATGACTTCTGGTGGTCAGCCTGCTTTCCCCCCTTTTTTTAGTTTGGGACCTCAACTCCAAATGGTGCCCCTTAACATTACTTAAGATCTTCCCACCTTAAGTAAGCTAATCTGAAATTTCCCTCAGACATTCCCAGAAATTTGCCTTCTAGGTGATTCTAGATTCTATAAAGTTTGACAGTATTAACCACCATCCTGAGTATGGAGAGGTAGTGGAGTGTTGGCAGGAGGTTAAGAAGTAGGCAGGATCCAGATTATAGGTTTGGAACGATTAAATGATTCTGTAGGCATTGCAACACATTCTCTATACTGGTATCTTAATTGCAAATGATAAATGACTTTCAGTTAACTGTTTATTTTTGATTATTATTGGAGCAATAAATAAGAATTATTTGTGTTAGCAAGTAACTCGTGGCTTCATGGAACAGGGAAGTATCTGTGCTTTTACTCATTTGGGACCTTTTATAGCAGTCAGTTTACCTTGGAATTGGATCCTAGAGAGGTGTGAATCATTGATGGCCTGGAGCTATTGGAGAAGGGGCACAGATGAGGTATTATGTAGATAGTTTTTGTTCTAAATAGTTATCATGGGGGCTGGTGAGATGGTTCAGTGGTTAAGAACACTGACTGCTCTTCCAAAGGTCCAAAGTTCAAATCCCAGCCACATGGTGGCTCACAACCATCCATAGCAAGATCTGACACCCTCTTCTGGAGTGTCTGAAGACAGCTATAGTGTACTTACATATGATATAATAAATTAATAAATCTTAAAAAAAAATTAGTTATCGTGGGTGGGGTTGCATCTTCTGCTCTTCATTTAGGAATGGTACTGACTGGTTTAAGTTGAGTAAATACATTCCAGTTAATTAATCTGCGCTGGAGCAACCTGTTACCAGCATTAGCGGTCAGTGGTCAGTTCAATTGTAATTCTTCTGTTTTAGGTGAGTTTGGGTGGAAATGAATTTTGCCTTATGACATCCCATTTGGAGAGCACCAGAGAACATTCTGCAGAACGAATGAGTCAGCTAAAAACTGTTTTTCGAAAAATGCAAGAGGCTCCAGATTCAACTACCATTATATTTGCAGGAGATACAAATTTAAGAGATCACGAAGTAAGTAACAGCCGGGCGGTGGTGGTGCACGCCTTTAATCCCAGCACTTGGGAGGCAGAGGCAGGCAGATTTCT
>NW_022196913.1:29041990-29048861 GCF_008632895.1 Mastomys coucha
AAAAAAAAAAAAAAGAAAAAAGAAAAAGAAAAGGAAAGAAGTAAGTAACAGAATTGATTCAATGTTTGTGGGGAGAGTATTGCTATGGAAATTAATTTGGATTCATTTTATCCAAAGTATTATAGACTTGAAATACAAGGTAGAAAACACTGTTGTAGCTTTTGTATAAAATATGCACAAAAGAGGCCTTTACACTATTAGCAGAAACCCTGTTAATATGTTAGATAAACAAGTATTAGAATAAGATAATAATAATTATAAGAATTCTAATTTTTAAAAAGTTGAGGGTATTTGTAGCATTCCTATGTATAAGAAGACCTAGTCCTCTTGTGAGTTGAAATCTACTTTTTAAAATGCTTTATTGCTGGGTGTGGTGGCCCATGCCTTAATTCCAGCACTTGGGAGAGACAGGCAGGTCTCTTGAGTTCTACAGAGTAAATTCTAGCACAGCCAGGATTACACAGAAACCCTGTCTTGATAAACAACAACAGAAGTAATATTCTTTCTCTTGCCAGGTTATCAAATGTGGCGGTTTACCTGACAATGTTTTTGATGCCTGGGAATTTTTGGGCAAACCTAAACATTGCCAGTATACATGGGATACGAAAGCAAATAACAACCTCGGGATTCGTGCCGCTTGTAAGCATCGTTTTGATCGAATATTTTTCAGAGCAGAAGGGGGGCACCTCATTCCCCAAAGTTTAGACCTTGTTGGTTTGGAAAAACTGGACTGTGGTAGATTTCCTAGTGATCACTGGGGGCTCCTGTGCACCTTGAATGTGGTGTTGTGAAAAGCTTCCCAAATTCCAGCTTTACATGTTTGTTTGTAGTAGTTCTGAATTTGTGCAGATCTCAACCTTCCAGGAAAGCTAGGTCTAAGACGGGAGAATTAATAAACTGGATGATTAGTACACAAAAACAATTAACGTTTTACTTTGTATCTTATGTCCTCAGAGTTAAGAATTGGTGTTTATAATAAATCAAAGCATACTTATGTTCAGAATGTGTGGCCTTTTGTTTGAAGGACATAGCCTCTCAGCTTGTGACCAACTCCTTGTTGCCATCGGGACTTCAAGTAATGGCCATTATCTCAGGGCTGCTGTTTGAATTAGGCACCAATATGATATTTTAAATCATTTTATTAGGAGAAAAAGTAAGCCATTGAATTCTCTCTTTTTTTTTTTTTTTTTCCAAGACAGGGTTTCTCTGTGTAGCTCTGGCTGTCCTGGAACTCACTCTGTAGACCAGGTTGGCCTGAGCTATGACCATCTGTAGTAAAGCAGATGAGAGCTGTTGTACACCAGACTTAATTTTGTCAGCCGATAGTATATAGTGACTGATGAGTCACATTTCCACTTTGAATTCCACTAACTGTTCTGATTAGTGTTAGTTATTTGCTGATAACTGACAAAGTTCAGTTTGGCAATGATCAAACCCAGCTTAGCAACATGAGAATTATTTTTTTTCTAAGAGGAAAATTCAGAAGAAAAGCAACTTTCAGTTTTGTTACTGGTAAGATGGACATACTTTGTAGGGTGAATAACGAATACTTTTTTTTTTTTTTTTTGGTAAATGTTCTGTAAAGAAAAATGTACAGTAAATAAAGTTGTATTTATTTGTAGACTGAGTAGACTTTTTTGTTCGTGGTAGGATTCGTTGCTCTATTGCCATTGGGAAAACAGCCCTGCATGTTACTTTTCAGTGGGAATCACCAAATTTGTTTTGTTATATTAAATTCCTGACACTTTGGAGGCTGGCCAGGAGAATTGTCATTAATGTAAGGCTAGTATAGAATAAGACAGTGACAAAAATAAGGAAATTTAGAATGAAGTGGCATCTTATTTTTTCCTGTCATCTCCAAACTAAAACACCTAAAAGCAATTTGAACTTATTACAGGGTGGTACTCCTTTTCATACTGACAGGACAAGAACTGTCTATTTCAATCATAATTTTAAATATTAAAGCTTGAGGAGGTGTGATGCACACATTTAAGCGATGTAGTAGAGGAAAGTGGTACTTATTCATTTGGTAGAGTTAAGTTTAAAAGACTACAATATGCCACATTGCAGAAACATTGAAATGGGTTAATATAACAGTATGAAATATGTATTATACTATTAGGCCATCAATTATAAAAACATGAAAGTACAATTTTGTTTATGTGTCTGCATAAAATACTTTCCTTGCTTAACTCAAGTCAGGAGAAAAGGAACCGAAGCCACTATAGTCTTTAATGGACAAACTGAAAGATTGAGAACCTAGGAATTTGTAATATCTTTTTAAAAAAGATTTATTTATTTATTTATTTACTTATTTTGTGTGTTTGAGTACACTGTAGCTGTCTTCAGACATTACCAGAAGAGGGCATTGGATCCCATTACAGATGGTTTCGAGGAATTGAACTCGGGACCTCTGGTAGGGCAGACAGTGCTCTTAACCACAGCCATCTCTCCAGCCCAATTTGTAATATCTTGAGGGGTGTTTTTGGTTTTGAACAGAAAACAAAACTCTTACCTTTGGTGAAATTCTTACTCTTAAATTGATACCAGACAAGTAGTCTGCCATTGAACTATAACATGAGGCCAAAATTTAGCCACCCTGCCCCACAGCAGTTTTTGCCATCCATGTGCAGTGTGCAATGTATTTGTTGAACTTAACTTTGTCCCTCCAAAGAGAGTACCATGTTATTGTGCAAAATCTCTTAGAAAACAAGTGAACAATCAGGAAAAAAAAATCTACAAACACTTGAATCATTTCTCTTTGAACCTGTCTGGTAAATTTGGAGGTGGGAGGAGGGGTGCGCAGTGAATGTCCACGGAATATCGGAGATGAAGTTTCACAGCAGTCTGAAGGAGACTGGCATTTCATTCAGCACACTGATGATGAACAGATGAAAGAAAAGCTGATTTTATTTATTTTTTAATGGTAAGCAGTTTGGTTGTTTTGGAGGGGGAAAGTTGAAAGTAGGTCCTCATTTTCTAGTCTGTAGGGATGTGTAGAACGTACACTCCATTAGTACCTTGGATGACTTTTTTTACTCCTATATAAGGGCTGGGAGAGTTGTACACTGATGTAACTATTTTCATCTTTATCAATGTCTAGGTGCCTCTTGGGTTTCTTCACTGCCTACCTATCATTTCTATAGCATTAAATATGTACCATGAGAAGAGGAAATGTCTTCCTTCAGTGAGGTTTAATGTTTGCCCTCTGAGCCCATTTAGTGACTGAATTAACGATTTCCCCCTCCCCCTTTTAGTCCATTCTTATTTTTTTTCTCCTCAGCCTTATATTTTGTTTTTGTTTTTTAAAGATTTATCTATTATATGTAGGTAAACTGTAGCTGTCTTCAAGACACACCAGAAGAAGGCATCAAATCTCATTACAGATGGTTGTGAGCCACGGTGTGGTTGCTGGGATTAGAACTAAGGGCCTTCGGAAGAGCAGTCAGTGCTCATAACCACTGAGCCATCTCTTCAACCCGATATATTTTGGTTTTTTTGAGACAAGGTTTCTCTGTAGCCTTGGCTGTCCTGAAACTCCTGTAAACCATTTTGGCTTTGAGATGTGGCTGCCTCTGCAACTGGAGGGTTGGAATCGAAGGCTTGAGCCCTCTCAGTTTTATAGCTTACTCTCTTCACCCTCCTTAATGGCTCTTTATCTCCAATAGTTAATATGTTCATCCTGTATGGTGCTCTTAAATGTATGATGTTTGTAAGTACACATGTGGAGGCCAGAGGGCAATTTGTGGAGTCGTTTCCGATTTTATGTGGGCCTTCGGGGATCTAACTCAAGTCATCAGACTCTACTGGTAGAGTCTCTTTACTGGCTGAGCCATCTCATTGCCCCTCCCCTTAAAGAAAGTCTCACTAAGTAGCCTGGGCTGGCCTGGACCAACTAGGACAGCTTCAAACTTGGTGATCACCCTGACTTGCCTAACTATCTGGCTTTTTAATTTATTTGAAAGAGTGTTATGTAGTCATTTTCCTGCTTAAGCCTCATGAGTCCTAGGGTGTACTACTGCTCTTGGGTCATCTCCATTTTTCTAACAGGAGACGTTTAGTAGATTTTTAACTTGTCCGATGTGTCGCCACAAAGATGACAGTGCAGGCTTATTCTGGTGTGCAACTCAGTCGTTAAGCCACGATGGGATGTATAAAGAATGCTCTGGGCCGGGCAGTGGTGGCACACACCTTTAATCCCAGCGCTTGGGAGGCAGAGGCAGGGGGACTTCTGAGTTCGAGGCCAGCCTGGTCTACGGAGTGAGTTCCAGGACAGCTGGGGCTACACAGAGAAATCCTGTCTCGAAAAACCAAAAAAACCCCAAACAAACAAAAAAGAAAAAAAAAAACTACTCTGCCCATCCTTTCTGACACTTGATGCCAGTTCCTAGACACTTTCATGTCCTTATCACAAAACTAAAAACTACAAGGAATAGTGTTCCACTGACTTAGAATTTCCTCTGACTCAAGATTCTCACTACCAGACACAAATGTTGAAATGCACTTGACACCCATTTAACCTGCAAAGTAGAGCTGATCTGTGTCAACACAGGCCCAGTTTACCATCCTTGATTTGAAAGCAGCACTTGAAACTAAGCAGATAAGTTGGGTTGGCGGGAGGTGGGGGGGGTTCCCGCAAAAGGCTTGGCTGAAAACAAGACTTGAATAGCCAGGTGACTTGACTTGGAGTAGTCTGAGCCAAGCAGTGCTTTGCTGCCCGGGTGGAGCATTTTTCTAGAAGACCTGTCCATCCCCTCAACAGTTTGGAACCATGGCGAGAAAGAGGTGGGCGAGGGACCAGAGCAGGGAAACAAATGGAGGCCCCTCTGCTTAGTGGGGCCGAGCGAGCTGCGGCACAGGCCATCCCTAGGGGCGTGTGTGCGCGTGCGTGTGCGTCGCCCTGGTAACCCGGGAGGCAGAAAGGCGCTGAATCACCAGCGCGGGCTGGGAGCGTCTGTCTGTGCAGCCGCAGGGGTGGGCAGGTGTCGCCTGCAGGTGTGCCTCGCAGGTGTCTCGACTGGACATCAGCTGCTGGGCGGTCTGGAGCACCGCGGAGCCTAGAGATTGCTCAGGATGGAGGTAAGAGCCGCACTCAGCTGCCTGCGTTCCTGTTTGGAACGAAGGGTTCTCAGCAGGGTGGAGTCAGGGAGACTTGGGCGGCTAACCTTAAACCTAAGAATCGGTTTCTTTAAAGTTCATCCAGTGCTGGCATTTGCTAAATGCATATTGTATCTGCTCTGTACAGTACTCAGAGGCTTTTAATCTGGGCTCCAGGTCCCCGGATTTCTAGCTAGGGTGTAGTTGGGGTTTCTCCTGCCTAGGGGTTCAGGGTATGAATGTGTTTATGAGGCTGGGGCGATGGGATGTTGAATGAAGCTCCAGTGAGCTAGCAGTGCCCAGCTTCAGCGTCCTCAGCAGCCACCTCAGGTGCAGAACCCCATCTTCCAGCCTAGCTGGCCAACAGTCAACAATGAAGACACAAGCAGGTAGGAGGTGCCAGTGAAAAAAAAGCCAAGAGGAGGGACTTCTAAGGGTTCCTCTGGACACTAAGGAAAAGGAATCCTGGATAGTTTGTTGCATGATTTGATGGTTTCCCTGTTTGTTGGAGGCGGGAGATTTGGGGATCTTTCCAATCTCTCAGATTGCACGCTTTAGACTGAAGAATTGTTACCTTTAAATTTTGTTTAGTGCTGTTGACATGGACCTTGCTACCATTTACCAAATGCATTTATCTCCTCTCTTTACTGTCACCAGAAGCTTAACGCTGTGTAAAGGCTTTCTTTCCTGCTCTTTGAATTCCCTCCAAGGAATGGCACAGATTTATCAGGATCACAAAGCTGGAATTGCTACTCATCGTTCTCAACACCATTTGTTCTCATAATTGTATGAAGGGAGCAAGCAAGCCTGAGCATATTCATGCTCATCTTTATTGCTGGCTTTACTGAACATTTTCATTTGTGCGTTAGATGCTGATTATTTTTTTCCTAGTGCTTAAACAGAAAAGTTGGATGGTATTTTTGTTAACAATGGAAAAAAATATGGATCACATTTCCTAAAAATAACAAAAATTTTCAAGGTGGATGTGTGTATTCATATATTCCTGAAAATGCATGGTGCCTGGGAAAGTGCCTCAGTGAGACAACTGAAGTTATGTCACATGTAAATTTTTATTTTGTGCTCATAATTTTACTTATTTCTAATGCAGAGGGGGCAAAATAGAGATATCTGTGCAGTTCTAAACTCAGAACTCACCAAGAAACCTGAATTCCTTGCAAATTGAAAAGGAGATTAAAAAAAAAATGTAGCAGGAATTTTTAGAACCTCAGGTAACAGGAACGTATATCACATCGTTGCTGTGTAAAATGCCAAGGCAGGGGATGCGTTTCCTTTCACAAAGATACAGGTCACTGAGCTTGCATCCTCACAGTCTAGAGAGCTGAAGGCGAGCTTCAGTGAGTTATAAACGAATACACATGTTTAAAGTTTACTCTTAAGTCCCCCTGTCCCCAACAGGCAATCTTTCCTTTTAAAACCAATTTGGAAATCAGGATGTCTGGGCAGGGGATGGTGTGTGTGTGTGTGTGTGTGTGTGTGTGTGTGTGCAGGGTTGGGTGACAGCCTGATGACAAAGATGGCCTGCTTAGGCTTATGATCCAGCTGTTAGTGGCAACCTCACATTAAGAAAACTATAACCAGGCTGGTGAGATGGCTCAGCAGTTAAGAGCATTGGCTGCTCTTCCAGAGGTCATGAGTTCAATTCCCAGCAACCACATGGTGGCTCACAACCATCTATAGGGGAACTTGATGCTCTCTTCAGGCAGGTGGATATATATGCGACAGAACACTCATACATTAAATAAACAAAATTAAA
>NW_022196913.1:29049746-29069937 GCF_008632895.1 Mastomys coucha
AAAAAAAAAAAAAAAAAAGGAAAGAAAACTATAACCTCTAAACCTCAGTGTTCTGTAAAATAGAGAAAATAGTAAGGCCTACTCAGTGGAATTTCTATAAGAATTAAAAGAAGACAATAGAATTCCTACAGGCTGAGCTGTAAGGATTGCTCAAACCCTAGTGTTAGAGGCCAGCTTTGGAAATACAGAGGGATGCTGTTGTTTTGTTTTTAGTAAACATTTTTATTTCTGATTGGTGTGTGGGTGTGTCTGTATGCCACATATGGAATTTGAACTATTAGAGCTAGGGTTCCAGGCATTTGTGAGCTTCCTGACCTAGGTGCTAGAATCCAAACTTAGAGGCCCATTTAGAAAATAATTAAAATAAGATAATATTATACAAATACCTTTTAAAAAACCATGGTTTCTCTGTATAGCCCTAGTTGTCAAGGAACTCATTATATAGACCAGGGTGGTCTCAAATTCAGAGATCCTCCTGCCTCTGCCTCCTGAATGCTGGGATTAAAGGCATGTGCCACCACACCCAGCTTAACTTCTGAATTCAGGCAAGATGATCAAGTTCATCTTTGGCTAATCTATCAAGTTCTAGGTCAGTTTTTTTTTTTTTTTTAAGATATTGTTTCAAAAAGAAAATAACAAAACTTTAAGAAGGAACAAGTTACATTTTAAAAAAAATAAAAAATAAAAAACTATGTAGCTGCATGTATGGTACATGTGTCTGGGTACCCACAGGAAGCAGAAGAGACTGCTAGATCCTTGGGAGTTGGAGTTATAGATGGTTATGAGCTGCTTGTACGAGTATTGGGAACCAAACAAGTTCTCTGGGAAAGCAGCACGTGCTCTTAGCCACCTCTCCAGTCCAATAAGAATTTAACCTGAGATAAAAATGTTCAGGAAAAAAAATTCATTTTTTTCAAAATAATATGTAACTAAAAGTAGAATTACTTTAATGTGACCAAAACTTTTTTTGATGAATAAAGTCAAGTTTCACTAGAAACATCAGAAAATTCATGCATCTTTCCTTGTAATATCTTTATAAAAACAATAAATATAACAGATCTGATCTAAAAGCATGCCAATTTAATACCCAGTTAATTACATTTAGTACTCTGAAAGAAGATTTGCTTTCTTACAAATATAAAATATAAAGGCATAAAGTAACTGGTAGGTTACTATTCTATTTCCTTTAAAAATCTATTTTACAAGCTAGCCAAAACTACATAGATCCTGTCTCAAAAAAAAACCCACATAATACAAATCCTATCCATTAGAGCTCTGCCCTTACTACATTTCATAATATGAGTTTAAGTTCCAAATGCATTTTGGGAGGATCCAAATTCACACTATTGCACCTGCTCAGAATGTCTTAGAGTGGGGAATTTTTATTTTCCATCAATTTCTTTCAATTCTGGGGAGTTTCTGCCCCTTGTATTACATTTTCTCTGTCAGCTTTGCTGAAGTGTTTTTGAGTAATAAAATTGAGCTGAGCATGACTGGTACATGTCTGTAATTCCAGCTCTCGAAAGAGGGAGGCAGGAGGCTCTGGAATTCAGAGTCATCCTGGGCCATATAGTAAATTTGAAATTAATCTGGGCTGCATGATACCCTGCCCCCCACTGCCCCCCCCCCAAAAATCCACAAACCCAAAAGCAACAACAAAACCCCACCACCAGGGCCATTAATATGGCTAAGTAGGTAACGGTCCCTCCTGTCAGTGTAGCGGTTCAGATGTCAGTAGTTCCGGGTCTTCAGATGCCCAGTGCTGGCCCAGAGCCTTCCAAGCCCATGCCCTAAAGCCAAGCAGAAGCCCTACTGTACCTGACTTTAGAAGCCAGAGACTTAAGGCTCTGAGCACTTGGAGCTGTAAGCTGTAATTGGGCTACTCTACCTGCAGCCCTGGCACTTGGCTCTATTGAAGCACTAAGTTCTGTGCCTGCTCATGTTACAATATCTGGGAAAGCCTTGGGGGTTGGGACCTTCGGCCTTAGGGTGTCTACTGTGACAGCCCTTGGACCCAGACAGGACCTTTGGACAGCGGCCATAGTTACAGTTCTTGGGAGTAAAATATCCCAGATTTTCACCTGTTACTTGGCAGCTCTTGGCAGCTCCATGGGACTCTTCCAGAGACTGGGCCAACCGTTTTTAACCTATGCTCTTCTGCACCCAATGTTTCTGCCCCTGGCAGCTGCCTAGAACACTCTACTTGCCTTCTTGCCGCTGCTACTGCTGCTGCCTGCCAGCTGCTGGAGTGGCAGCTGCTGCCTTTGCCACTGTGTAATCCCACCGATGTCATCTTCCATTACCAGCTCAACCTGTTCTACTAATGAGGGAGCTTGAAGGTTGACAAGAGGGGCTGGAGCAATGGCTCAGCAGTTAAGAGCGCATACTGCTCTTGCAGAGGACTCTTTCCACAGTCCTCCAACAGACAGCATGGTCAGGCCTATCACAGCAGTAGAAAACTCTCTGGTTCTGACTTCTGTCCTAGTCACGATCCTATTGCAGTGAAGAGGCGTCATGACCAAGGCAACGCTAATAAAAGAAATGATTTAACTGTAGGCTTGCTTACAGTGTCAGAGGGTTATCCTAGTATAACCCTCTTAGAAGCTTAGTGGCACTCACGGTGCTGGAGCAGTAGCTGAGAGCTACATCTTGATCTGCAGGCAAGAGAGATGTTGGCCCACACCTAGTGACACCCTTCCTCCAACAAGGTTACTCCAACAAGGCCACACCTCCTGATCCTAATAATCCTTCTTCTTTTTTTTTTTTTTCAAGATGGAGTTTCTCTGTGTAGCCCTGGCTGTCCTGGAATTCGCTTTGTAGACCAGGCTGGCCTCGAACTCAGAATTCCACCTGTCTCTGCCTCCCAAGTGCTGGGACTAGAGGCGTGCGCTGCTGCTGCCGCCACCACCACCACCACCACCACCACCGGGCTATGGGGACCATTCTTATTCAAACAACCATATATATGTGTGTGTGTGTGTGTGTGTGTGTGTGTGTGTGTGTGTGTGTGTGTGTGTGTGTGTGTGTGTTCTTCATACAGTTTTCCCTCTTCCAATTCATATTCTCAAATTTTTTCCATAAAATTATTCAAATATTAACTAAGAGAGCTGATTGCAATCTCTTTTAATTTTAAGAGTGGCTTCTTGTCCTGTGTGAAATGGTCGCAGGGTCATCTTGGTTTATGATGACAGAAAGGCTGCTGGACCCATGGCTGGAATGGTGACTTTCAGAGTCAGAGTTCAGCTTCAGCAGCAAACAGCTGTAGTTGCTTTGCAGCTTCCTCAAGGGGTTAGAAGAATCTTCAGAGCAGTGGGTAGTCGGAAAGCCAGGACTAAAGTGGGCCAAGAGAACCTGCATGGCTGATACGGCTCCTCAAGGCTGCCGCCAACTACAAGTGAAATGGCAAGGGTTGTTTGTTTGTTTGTTTTGGTTGTTATTGGTTTTGTTGTTGTTATTTTATTTTTGTTTTTGGACAGGGTCTTTCTATTGCATAGCTCTGGCTATGTCAGAATTTGTTATATGGACCAGAAGACTAACCTCGGACTCACAGAGATCCATCAGCCTCTGTCTCCCCAGTGCTGAAATTAAAAGTGTACTTCACCATCCCTGGCTAAATATCACGTTATTAATAGTCTCACTCCCAGAAGTGATTAAACGCATGTTTGAAGTTAGGTATTTTATGCGTGCCTTTAATTCCAGCTCCTAGGAAGCAGAGGCTCCGTGAGTCCTGAGGACGTCCTAGTATACAACAGCAAATCAGAGGTAAAATGGTATGACCCTGGTTCTCCCCTCCCCCCCCAAAAAAGGTATGTTTACTACAAAGCTAAGGCCAACAGTTCTAATCACAGTGAACCAAAGACGATAGTCTTTAACAGTCTTTGAAAGGGCTTGTCTCCTGCTCCAGCATCCTAGGGAGAACTGAGTCCCTTCAGTCTCTCTCAGTCTCATAACTTATATATCCATTTTTTTACCTCTTCCAAAAGCTTGTGAATTCTATCAGTAAATGTATATGAACTGTTTGTTACTTTATGGTTCTTTTTTCCCAGCTTTTTACTTCTTTGAGTTGCATTTTGGATTATAGTAGTATTATCTCAGCTTTTTGGTTCAGATCAAGTATAAATACAGTTTCTATTCTAAAATTCAATAGCTGAGTTGCCTGCGTGTTTTTATTGAACTTTTATCATTTAAGGACTTTTAAAGAGTTATTTTATTTGTGTGTGTGTGTGTGTGTGTGTGTGTGTGTGTGTGTGTGTGTGTGTGTACATGGGTGTGTGTCTTTGGAGGCCAGAAGACATTAGATGCCCAGGAACTGGAGCTACATGGGGTTGTGAGCTGCCCAGTGTAGATGCTGGGAACCAAACAAGTCCTCTGCAAGAGCTGCAAGCACTCTTAACTCCTAAACTATTTCTACAGCCCATAAAAATGCCTACTATATATATTTAAGCCACAGTCAATGTGGAGATACTTTTTTTTAAGATTTATTTTATTTTATGTGTATGAGTATACTGTAGCTGTATAGATGGCTGTGAGCCATCATGTGTGTGGCTGCTGTTGAACTCAGGACCTCTGCCAGCCCTGCTCGCTCCAGGCCCCCCAACCCCCACTCCGCTCACTCTGGCGTAATTCACTGTAGCTGTCTTCAGACACACCAGAAGAGGGCATCAGATCTCATTATGGGTGGTTGTGGCCACCATGTGGTTGCTAGGATCTGAACTCAGGACCTTTGGAAGAGCAGTCAGTGCTCTTACCCGCTGAGCCATCTCACAGCCCCGTGTAGATACTTCTAAATTACTTCTTTACTGAGTCCCCGAACAAAGTTCTAGTAATGAAGATATCTTTGCAATCTTCCTATTTTTTTGTTTGTTTTTTGATCTTGCAGTTTATGGCTCTGCGTTTTTCTAGTCCCAAGTAATAGGACTCACCATGCCTTCTTAGCCTGCAGTGTTGTTTACAAGACCTTATAATATTTTACAATGTCAGTCAGGCTACCCTACTTGCTGTATTAGTTTGATGTTGTATAGAATAAATTATTACAAAAATAGTGACTTAAAGCTTCATACATTTGCTAGAATTTATGAGAGACTCGAATCAAGACTCAGCTCAAGTTTCCATTGAGGTGTGCAGTGTGGCTTTTCCTGGGAAAATAGGGAGGGAAATAATACTCCAAAAATGCAATTCTATCTAGCTGAACAGACCAATGAGCTCATTGGCATTACTTATAGGAGCAACTCCATCACCAAAAAAGCCCACCCAGCATGGCTGACCATTCACAAAACTACAACACTGGAGTTTCCTGAGACAGTTGCAGGCAGCTACACTCCTTAAGAATCTTCTTCTTTTAAAAAAAGATTTATTAGCTGGGCGGTGGTGGCGTACACCTTTAATCCCAGCACTTGGGAGGCAGAGGCAGGCGGATTTCTGAGTTCGAGGCCAGCCTGGTCTACAGAGTGAGTTCCAGGACAGCCAGGGCTACTCAGAGAAACCCTGTCTCAAAAAACCAAAAAAAAAAAAAAAAAAAAAAAAAAAAAAAAAAAGATTTATTTATTTTATGTTAATAAGTTCTGTCGCTCTCTTCAGACACACCAGAAGAGGGCATCTGATTCCATTACAGATGGTTGTGAGCTATCCTGTAGGTACTGGGATTTGAACTCAGGACCTCTGGAAGAACAGTCAGTGCTCTTGACTGCTGAGCCAATCTCTCCAGCTCTTAAAGAGTCTTCTTGACCTATAACTTTTCATAACTCAAGGGAAGAGCCTTATGACCCTGTAAGTTTCATGGGCCTGAGGAACTGTTCTCCCTCCTCCAGCGGGGGGAATGTTTCCATCTGGACCAAACAATTACTTAACAACTTACATTCTTATCTGGAAGCTCCGAGGAAGAAGCTTCATGCAAGCTCTTTCTGGTGACTGTACAATTCAGTTCTTTAAGGTTGTAGGATTTATGTCTGCATGGCTAAAGGCATGAATAATGAACTCCAAGTCACCAATAATAAAGAACTTACCCTTGGTGTCATTTAACTAAGAGAGCCATTGAATTCTCTACTTTAGGGTTCTCTGTGTCTTCTGACTTCTGTCTGTCTGTTGCATGAGTATGGATTTGTGCCTGACTGAAGGTTATCTTGGAAATCTCTGTCTTGGTATGACTGGGTATGTCTGTCCTTCACAAAGGGCTTTGTTCTGTATTTATTTGTTTGTCCATTAGTTTGTTTTGAGACTTAGTCTCTCTATTATGTAGCTCTGGCTGTCCTGAAACTTGCTATGTAGACCATGCTGGTCTGGAACTCACACTGATCCAGTTTCCTCTGCCTCCCAAGTGCTGCCAAGTCTGTCCCTGGACAGGGGCCACAGAACTAAATTTCTTTTTGTCCTTTCACTCAGACCTCAGAGGAAGTCTTGGATTGATGTGGCTGCCCACAGTGTCCTGTATAGCAGCTCTGGCACATTTCCCTCAAAGCGTTTCCCTCTCTGAGTAATGGCACCTGTTCTTGTGTTTGCTGACTCCCCTGGGGTTTGCCCTTAGCTCCCACCTTCCGTTCTACCCATCAGCAGGTCCTGCTGATCACCTGGGCCACCTCTCCAGCCACAAGGATGTTTTGTCTCTTTGGAAGCAGTCTCATGTAGCCCGAGCTGGTCTTGAACTTGGATCATCCTGCTTCTGCCTCTTGAATACTGGGATTAACATTTCATTCTATAAGGGAAAATATGGTAGTGATCAAATGGATGATGTCAGGCTTCAGATTGTGTTTGCCTCTTTAAAAACTTAATTACTAGATGGCCAAAAGGTTTTGGTTTCAATGGATTTGAAAGTTCAGTAAAACATCTATTATTCACTCTATGTCTTCCACGACTTTATGCAAACCCAAGTGCTTTAAAACCCATAAACAAAGAGCAACAACAGCATAGCTCCTCTACCACTTGGCCATCTGTAGTTCTGAGAAGTCCTGGTATTGGAGCTGGTAAGTAAAGAACATATTCACGTGTTAGAAATGAAAGAACAGGGAATATGGGCTCTGAGACACTGAAGGTGCAAATGCTAGTAGCTGGACAAAAGCAGAACTCTGACCCACGGATCATAGAAGCCTGCCTGGGAACCCAACCCTTTATCTATAACACAGTCCAGGAAGTCAGCCTGCTAAGAGACTTCTGAGAAGCTGGATTGCCATCTCTAGTGCTTCAGGAGGCTAAAAAATACCTCCTACAGCAGTTAGCTCCGAGTAGGCAGGACTTTATTTATTTATTTATTTATTTATTTATTTATTCCCTAATTCTTAACCCCTTTTCCTAGCTTGGGACTAACCAGACAAAGCAAATATACTCATGCCTCAGGTAGGGTTTCTATTGCTGCCATGAAACATCATGACCTAAAATCAAGTTGCAGAGGAAAGAGCTTATTTGCCTTACACTTCCATAACATTGTTCATCATCAAAAGGAAGTCAGAACAGGAACTTAAACAGGGCAGAAACGTGGAGGCAACAGCTGATGCAGAGACCATGGAGGAGCTCTGCTTACTAGCTTGTTCCCCACGGCTTGCTTAGCCTGCTTTTTTTATAGAACAGGTGACCACCAGACCTGGAATGGCCTACCCACAATATGTTGGGCCGTCCCATATCCGTTACTAAGAAAATGCCCGACAGAGCTTGCCTATCTTACAGAGGCATTTTTTAATTGAGGCTCCCTCCTCTTAGATGACTTTAGCTTGTGTCAAGTTGACATTAAACTATCCAGTACAGTTCCCTATACTAATCATTGGATGTCCCACTTGTAGCTTGCCAGGATTGTCTCCCATAGTAGCAGCTTCCTCTCCGAACACACCGGAAGCCTCTCCTTTTTCCAAGAAACAGCCTTTCCTCTCTTCTGCCTTTAAGTCTCTGCTAAACTCAGTTGACAGTGGCTGACCCCTTTGCTGTAAGACACTGTAATATAGAGCCTTGTTTTTCTCAATTGATTGGTCTTTATTTCCAGTTTGTAGGGTGACCTGACATAAAACCTTTTTGAAACTCACTATTCACAGGCTGGCCTCAAATTCACAGAGATCTACCTGTCTCTGCCTTCTGAGTTCTGGGATTAAAGGCATGCGCCACTGTGCTCGGCTTGTTTTGTCTTCTTAGGAACTAACTGTCCTGGGTATTTTGACAAACTTCCCAGGCTAGAGAGATGGCTCAGTGGTTAAGAGCACCAACTGTTCTTCCAGAGGTCCTGAGTTCAATTTCCAGCAACCACAAGGTGGCTCGCAATCATCTGTAATGGGATCCGATGCCCTCTTCTGGTGTGTCTGTAGAGAACAATGGTGTACTCATATACATAAAATAAATAAATAAAACTTTAAAAAACAACAACAAACCTCTCTGGAGAGTTGGCTGCTTGGGATATGACTCTATTCTGTGAACAGGATGGCTTTCCTATTAACATGAATAAGGATAGGAATGGTGTGTTTCATTCCACATTCACCTAATCCTTTCTTCTTTTTGGTTTCTGTTTTCTTTTCTTTGAAGTTCTAGAAGGCTACATCTGGCTGGCTTATCAACCGTCAAAGGGAGTCTGTACCAAGTCCACTGCCTTGGACGCCTCATCCTGTATGAGGCAGAATGGTGCCCCCCCCAGGAGTACTGTCTTCACTGCTGCTGCTGGCAGCCGTGGCAGGTAGGAAGTCATTAGCAAACCATCGCTATTTCCTCGGAGAGTGGTTTATGGTGGCCAGGGCCAGACATTAACCATGATTCTGCTCTGATTCACCTGCTGCAGGACAGGAGGCATGTCTTCAAGGGAATGAGAGCACATCTGACCCTGTGGGCCAGGAAGACACTTCTGGCTTGGTCTCCATATAAGTCAAGGAGAGGCGTTATGAAAATGCAGTGTGTGGAGAGGTTGGGGTTCCTTAATCTCTGCTGCCCTGTTCCCTCTTGAGCTTCCCAAGAGGTGCAGATTTGTTGTGTCAGCTCTAGTAAATTAGTGTTTCCTCTGTCCTGGATTCCAGCTCTCCTCAGAAAAATGATAGACCAAAACTATTCACATGATTTACAAACCAGATTTGTGTTGGAGACATCAGCTTCATGTGCTACTTTTTTTTTTTAATTGGAAAAGGAACATGTGTGGCAGATCTAATTTCTCTTACATTGGATGAAATAGTCTTTCCACAGAGCTGATATTTGGTGTTATGTTGCGTTTACTCACTGTATGAGTGTGTGACAGAGAGAAAGAGAGACAGACAGACAGAGAGAGAGAGAGGAGGGAGAGAGAGAGGAAGGAGAGGGAGAGAGAGAGAGAGAGAGAAAGAGAGAGAGAGAGAGAGAGAGAGAGAGAGAGAGAGAGAGAGAGAGAGAGGTGGAGGTCAGCTCATAGGAATCAGTTCTATCAGTTCTCTTCTCCTACCATATGGATTCAGACCATCAGTCTTAGAAGCTTGTATCTTTACCCACTGAGCAATCTTCATGGCTCTGGCCCTGTGTCATGATACTGCTAATCTACCTACTATGCTAATGAGACACCTGCCACTGTGCCACTAAAAGTCTGTCTGTTACAGTGATCTATGTATAGATCACACAGAGGTGATTCCTATGCACCATGCAGCTGTTTTCACATGTTTCCTGTTAGAAACTGTCTGACTAAAGCCGCAGTCATTAAAACAACTGTGAATGATCACCCGTTACTAGGAACTAACTCCCCATGCCGTTGAGGTCTGCCTCTATTTTGTCACAGAAAAGAACAGGCCACACTCTGTGCAGTATATGCCAGTGCCCACTGTAGTGACTCTGTAGAAATAGTAATAATTCTATTATTAGTAATAGAAATAATAATAGTTTATTATTGAGAATCTGAGTAAAACCAAGTGGAATGTAAAGCAAGGCCTAGTGGTTCACACCTTTAATCCCAGCACTTGGGAAACAGAGGCAGATGGATCCCTGTGAATTCCAGGATAGCTAGGACTACACAGTGAGACCCATCTCAAAAACCAACCAAACAGAAATTTGATTAGACATATGTACTGAGGACAAATATTTTTCTTCCTAGACATTTTCCTTTCAGATGATTTATCTGTGAGATTAAAAACAAAAATAAAAACAAAACACCGGGCAGTGGTGGCACACACCTTTAATCCCAGCACTTGGGAGACAGAGGCAGGCAAATTTCTGAGTTCTAGGACAGCCTGGACTACAGAGTGAGTTCCAGGACAGCTAGGGCTATGCAGAGAAACTCAGTCTCTAAAAACCAACAAAACAAAACAAAACAAAACAAAATCTATTAACAGCATCAACAAAACAAAGATTCAGTACTTTCCTGTTACTTCTATAACTAGTTTCTACACAAGGCTTGCTGTAAGATATATAAAAAGGAGACATAAGTAGAGAAGAATGGAGTTATACAAAGAGATAGGATGTATAGGTAAAAAGGCACATGCATAGTTGAAAAAACTTATGTGGGTAGAAAGAAGAACAGCGGGATGGAAAGATAAGAGGAAGAATAGAGGGTGTGTGGGTGGATGAGTGAGTGAACAATGGGTGAATCTCTGGAAAGACAGGTGGCTGACTGGGTGGAAACCTAGTGCAGTGGACCCTTCTGTAGGGAGTGTTGATGGCTGGCGGAATAGCCAGGGATGGAGGAGCCTCTGGTCTTCTGGAGTGGTTTCCCTGGAATATGCATATGTGTGTGTACATATGTGTATATTACATTCTGTTGATGAGGGAAAGCATGGTGGTCTGTTGCGATAATTCTCCAACCCAAAAATGCCCCAGCAATGAAAACACAACTCAATATGAATACAAGCTGTGCGCCTAGATTGGGCGGATCTAGCTCTACACTACCATCTTCCCATCTATGAGACCCCTCATACCATGCTTCTGCTCTGCTTTCCTCCCACCTCCTCTGTCTCCTGGCATCCCCCCCTCTCCTTTTCTCCCAAAACCTTTAGCTCCACCCTCCCCTCTTTCTCTGCCCAGTCACCAGCTCTAGCCTTTATTTTAGAAATTAAGGTAGGAAGAGGGTTTACAGGAAATCACCTGAGTGCTGACTCATTCCATGTTCGAAGCCCTCACCGGAGAACGGAATTAACATCAAATATAATTAGCCCCAGGGCTACCTGCAACAGTGGTCTGTCCGGCTTCCCGCCGTTACCCTCTTCTTCCCCTTCCTTTCAAAGCCTTCCTCTTCTTGCAGTCTCCTTTCTACTTTTAAGTCACGCTTGTGTGTGCATATATGTGCATATGTTATATATCTTTAAATCTAGATTCTGTATATGAACTTACATTTGATTTGATTTCTTGAGACCAGGCTCTATGTAGCCCACCCATGTTGGCCTCCAAGCTCTCAAGGATGACCTTAAATTCCTGATCCTCCTGACTCCACTTCCAAAATGCTGGGATTATATTGCAGGTGTACATGCTGCTTGGATATTTTCCTGAAGTCTTTTTTTTTTTTTTTTTTCGTTTGTTTTTTTCGTGAAAGGTTTTCTCCGTGTAGCCTTGGCTGTCCTGGAACTCAACTTTTTAGACCAGGCTGGCCTCAAACTCAGAAGTCCTCCTGCCTCTGCCTCCCCAGTGCTGGGATTAGAGGCCTGCGCCACCACCTCCCGGTTTCCCCCCCCTACCCCCCGAAGTCTTTACGGGTCATTTGTGCTTCCTCTTTTGAGATCTGAGCAGTTCCTTTGTCTGCTTACCAATCTGCTTTTTCAATTTGGTATTGAATCATGTACCACTCTGGTCTTCAGGTGGCAGCTCTCAGCAGTGCTCTGAGGGCAGGACTTACTCCGACGCCATCATTTCACCTAACCCGGAAACCATTAGAATCATGCGGGTGTCTCAAACCTTCTCCGTGGGAGACTGCACAGCCGCTTGCTGTGACTTGCCCACCTGTGACCTGGCCTGGTGGTTTGAGGGCAGCTGCTATCTGGTGAACTGCATGCGCTCGGAGAACTGCGAGCCCAGGACCACAGGCCCCATCCGGTCTTACCTCACTTTCGTGCGCAGACCTGTCCAGAGGCCCGGGCAGCTGCTGGACTACGGAGACATGATGCTGGGCAGGGGCTCCCCCTCAGGAGCTTGGGGAGACTCCCTTGAGGACCTCAGGAAGGACTTGCCCTTTCTAGGCAAAGATGGGGGACCAGAGGAGACTGCTGAGTACTCTGATGAATACAAGGAACTGGAGCGGGGCCTTCTGCAGCCCTCCAACCAACAAGACCCCAGAGGCAGTGCCGAGTATCCCGACTGGAGCCTGCTGCCCAGCAGCGAGGGAGGTGTCAATGCTTCAGCTACAGGAGACAACCCAGCTGCTTCCACGGAGAAGCTGCAGGACCCAACGCCCCATCCACTGGACCAGGAGCAGCTGCAGGTCCTGAATGAGTCGACTTGGTCCGCTACAGCCAGGCACTCTGCAGTGAGCAGTGTGTGGCCTTCCTCTGCGACCGCATTACCTACAGAAGAGGGACTGGAGGGAGAAGAGACTTTCCAGCTCCAAGAACAACCAAGCAATAGCTCCGGAAAAGAGGTGGGTGTGCTGGAGATAGACAAGGGAAGGAACACGGGGCTAAAGCTCTGCCAGACTCTTTCAGGCTAGAGGAACCCAAGGACGTTTCTCCTAAGGGCATTACCCCAGGCTGATGCCAGAGGATGAATGTTTGTCAGAGCTTCACCGGAAACAGAACAGCATCCTTTTGCTGTGCTTCCTCCTCTAAGCAGGCCGTTTGGAAAGAACACAGTTTCCTTTTTCTAGCTCATCCACATGAGTGCCTGTGGAGTACACTAATTAGGAGGCTGCGCCACCACCCAGCTCTGTCTTATAGTAACGAAGGCACTGGTACTGTTCATGAGTGTTGTCACCCTGATGACCTGACCTCTACCTGACTCTACCTTCCCCTCACCTGAAAACCAACCCATGGGGATTAGGGTTTAAGTGTATGAATTTGGAGAGAGTGGGCACGAACAATCTGTTGCTCAGCTATCCTATTCTTCAGCCCCAATAGATGTTTTTTTTCCCCCATAACAATATACCCTTGTTAATTTATCCCACAGGTTCCAATGCCTTCCCAGAATCCTTCTGCCAGCCTGGAGTCTAGCGCAGCCATGGTGGAAAAAAACTCCGTTTTTACAGTCACACCATGGAGCAGAGAACACAGCACCCCGACATTTCCTACCAGTACAGTCCTCCCTGTGCTGACCTCACCCGAGTGGCCCTTGTCACCCACTACTTCCAGGACAGGTAACTTCTGGAAAATATAATTAGAAGATATCTAATATATATAGAATCTAGCCGTGACGGGTTTAAGGTTTAGTCCTCGCTTCGGCTCCAGCCTTGAGGCATAATAACAATCACAGTGCTCTATCTATACCCCTAGGAGAAGATGAGTTGCACGTGGCCTTTTCCCTCTGTGGCTCTGCAGAGCAGGGGAGGAGGCTGGCAGGTGGAAAGATGAGGCTGATACTCAATGGAAAGTGCTGTGTGAGGATGCTACAGCAGCAGAGGAAGGTTACTTGACCCTACCAGGGGTGCCAGGAAGCCTTCTTGGAGGAGGGACTGGCAGGTTAGGCTGGACCAGCTCACAAGGGTCTAGCCTGTTCTATAGTGAAGCAATACGTGCTCTAGCAGGACTGAGTGTTGTATATGTTTCTGGTTAATGAACTTTTAGCAAGAACACAAGGCAGCTGTATTTCTTTTTGGGGTAATCTCAGTGGGGAGATAAGGCAACTGCAAAAATCCTGTCCTGATGCTGGAAGCAGAAGCCACAAGGCAGGTCAGAAGGGCCTGCCAAGTTCTCTCGTTTCTAGTGCTTCTCTCCATGGGAAAGCACTCATCTTGAGAGGGTTGATTTCTGAATCTCAGCACCATGAGTGAGCTCTTCCATCATGTGTGGAAGAGAGGTCAAGATGCACAACATTTTGGAAGAACCAGAAGGAGATTGGTTGGCTAGAGCTGGTTTTGTGAGTGGAACGGGGGGGGGGGGGGGGGGGGGGGGGGGGCAAGATAGGAGTCTAGAATAGGAAGGATTATCTAGATTAGTGCCAGGAGCCATTAAGGAGAAGCTAAAAACTAGCAGGTGATCTTCCTGAGATGGTTCTGCCACGGACTGTATAGTTAATGTTTGATTTGCTTCTGCAGACAAGGCCGAGGAGATTTCATTTCAAGAAAGATTCCTGCTATTAATATGCTTTTCCTGTTATTATTAAATATATGTAACAATCACTAGATATTAGTCTACCCTTTTGAGCAGATTTCTGTAAACAATGAAGACATACTGTCTTGTAGTGATGCTATATAGACAAATAGATGATTTCTTAATTCCTAATGATGATACTATAATGATACTATAAAAATTCCTAAAATTATATTAGTAATTATTAAGCTCTTTTATAATAGGACTGCTATTAAGTCCTTTCTGATGTCAAAACTACATTGAAAACTCTGCCGGTCTTCAAGTGTCAGGAGTTAATTGCTTCTGAGATAGCAAGAAGGCATCTGCAACTTAGAGCACATTCCAAGAGGTTATAAAACTATTAACCAAAGGTCATAAAAAGGGAACAAAGGATTTACTGTAAATGCAAGGGCAAAAGATAAAATATTGACTGGGTTTATCTATGTAAACTTCACTAATAGCTTAGTCACAAAAGTTATGGTTTTTAATTCTCCATGAACCAGTAGAGCTGGTGACAGATGATGAATGTTTAGCCAGATAATTACTCTTAATGGATATGCATGTAAAGATTCTCTGTTTTAAACTTCTTACTCATTTAATGACTTGAATTTATATTTAAACTTCTAGTGAACTTTTGTAAAAAAGGGACGCTTGGAAAAATCATGCAATCTATTCTCCTAGAAAAAGTACAAAAAGACTAGAAAAGACTACACTGGAGGTTATAACATTGGGGAGATAGCATTTGGGAACAGCACTGAGAGTAAGGCATCGAGAGTGAGGACATTGTTACATCAGAGCAGGAGGGGAGAGCAAGATTAGAAGGAGAATGCAGAGTAGAATAACTTAGAAATTATAAGGCAACTTAAAATATTAAGAGAGCAATATATAGAATGGAGAGGGAAAGAGGAAACAAAGCTGTAGAGAGAGCAGAAGGAGCAGGCAGGCTTCTCCTTACCATGGGACAGAACAGATCTTTTCTTAATATCAAGGCAAGCTTATTCTTAATAAAGAGAACAGAGCTTTCTTCTTAAAGATTTGGGTTTAATTCATTTAGTAATAAAAGGGTAGAAGCCTTTTCTTTCTCTATGCAATAAAGATCAGAGCTCGTTTTTCATCCAGAGTGAGTGACTTCTTTTTGCACTGGCAGTTGGTCTTTTGCTCCATATATACATGTAAGTATGGATGCGTGTGTGTAAATATGTAATTATGAGATAGCATGTAAGCTGGGTCCAACTGGTTTGAATGGAGATTTATGAATGTGTAGACATGAATCTATATATGAATTTATGTGAGTTTAATCCATATTTGCTTGTGTAAACATTTTTCCTTCTTCGAGTGTGACTTTCTTGGTTCAATAGAAGTTTATTGCTCCAAACTTGCCCTTAGTCAGACAAGTGAGAGGCATCTAGACAAGAAGGAAAGACTAGCAATTAATCCTTT
The DNA here is from genome assembly GCF_008632895.1 of Mastomys coucha. NCBI lineage: Eukaryota > Metazoa > Chordata > Mammalia > Rodentia > Muridae > Mastomys > Mastomys coucha. The sequence goes on from NW_022196913.1 coordinate 29,065,307, forward strand.
ACTTAATTCCCTGATCCCCCTTTTCTTAGAGAACTTTCATAGGAAACTCACTTTTCTTTTCTTTTTTTTTAAGATTAATTTATTTAGTATATGTAAGTACACTGTAGCTGTCTTAGGACACTGGGCATCAGATCTCATTACGGATGGTCGTGAGCCACCATGTGGTTGCTGGGATTTGAACTCAGGACCTTCAGAAGAGCAGTCAGTTCTCTTAACTGCTGAGCCATCTCACCAGCCCTGGAAACTCACTTTTCAATGTGTCCCCTTTTCTTCAACTAGCAGGCATGGAGTCAGAGCTGCGCAGTTCCTGCTGAGATAGAACAAAGGCTACTTGCTTTACTTAACCCCCTCATGTTTTGTGATGAGATGCTAAATATCAGAGACTTGAAGCTTTTGGCCTCAGTGGAACTCAGGCAGGTCTGCTACTGACACAAAGTGACTTAGACTTAAGATAGGTATTATATGGCAACCCTAAATATCTCAAACACTAAGTCTTACTCTTTCCGATGCATTCTCCCTCCACTTCCTCAAGAGGAACCAAGAAGAATGGAAAAAACAGCCAGGGCTGCCCCCCTCCCCATTCTACTCCAGATTAGGTTTGATGAGGTAGGAAGACCTTCACTGTGAACAGCAGCACTCCATGAGTCAGGGACTGGATGGCATAAGAAAGAAAACGTGAGCACCAGCATTCATCTCTCTCTGCTTCCTGCTGTAGACATAGCATGATCAACTGCCTTGCACTCCTACTGCCTTGCATTCCCTGCCTAGATGGACTGTACCCGCCCATACTGTGAGCAAAATAAACCCTTCCTTCCTCAAGTTGCTTCTGCCAGGCATTTTGTTACAGCGACAAGAAAATTAAATAAAAACCAAAATAAGACCCATTGTCCAGAAGGCCAGTGGGGGTTAATGCTTCCAACATCGACTACAGCTCAGTTCAAAGGTTGTAGGTGAGTGTGGACGTGCAAGTCTGTCATCTAGCACTTGGGAAATGGAGGTAGGAGGACCAGGAGTTCAAGGTCATTCCTGACTACATTTAGAATAAGAGACCAGCCTGGGTTGTATAAGATTCTGTCTCAGATAATAGTAATACCACTGTCAGTACTGCCATAAAGGTTCAGCTACATTTGAGACCTCACTGGTCTCGGAGGTGCACTCAGAACTGCCCTACTCAGTTTTGACTCCCTGATGTTCCATAACCTCCAATTTATTGGCTTTGATCCTGAACTTCAGTGAGGAGGGGATTGTGGTGAAAGAGGAACTGTGTAGGGAAGAGAAGGTGTCCTGGGATTGGGATCCCTGGCTGCTAATGGTGATAATTGGAATATTGGGATATCTTTGAGAATGACACAGCTCTTGGTAAGCTTGGATGGAGGCAGGAGGGGCTAGAGTCCCAGAAAACTCAATTCAAATAGTTTATATCTGAACCAAATTATGAATGACAGTGAAACTAACACCCAATTGAGGCAAACCTACGAAGCCATGGTAGGACTATACTGATGCCATTCAGGTTGTACGGTAAATGAGCTTTGCTGCATTAGTAGGTAACTGCTTTTAATGAGAGTTAATGTTCCTGCTGCTGGAGTTAAATTACCTTTTCATACTGAGCTTGCCTGGATTTCCTGTTGGAAAAGCTCCAAGAGCTAGGCCATTAGCAACAATTTATGAGGAGTTCCTGGATCAGAGTAGGGTGGCTAATGACAGTGAGACACTTATGAGCACTCTTGACCTTTCTGTAAGTAAGGACCACTCACCAGGGAGTCAGGAAAAAGCTGGTTGCAACAGAGAAAACAAACGCCATCAGTAATCCTTCACCTACTGACAAAACTGCCACTCAACACATGAGCTCATTCTGAATGGTTATTTCCTCCACAGTGCCAACACATGTAGGAAGTTTTAAACTTACAAACCCTATCTTGCAGCATAACAGAGCAGACTGGCCCCAAGGTGGACTGCCTTAGGTAAAATTATATGAGGAGTGATCATTCTAAGAACAGATTATATTTATGAAGACATGGTATTGGATAATGGCATGCACTGTTTCTGTTTAACTTTTAGTAAAGGCACTTGCTGTGTCTGCTGGAGATAACCTAGTACTAACCTTACCGGACGGAGACGCGGACCTGAAGGCCTCTGTAGAGCCAGCGCCCCCTGCAGGTGAGAGTCTGGTATTCTTGGGTGACTCAGAGACTGGTAGAGCTGGGGCATTCTCTCCCAGGGCAGGTCTCCAGAGACATGGGCTAGATGCCTTTTTTTCTACAACATTCCACAGTGGGGGACGGTCAAGTTTTACTGCATAAATGCAGTAGTTGTCTTGGAAGTTAAATATAGTTCATAATCTTTAACTGGTCAGGTTAGAAAGGACACAGTGTTATACCAGATAGGAAGGGTTGCCACATGCAAGACCTTAATCTGTCTGTGACAACCCATGAAGGCCAGGAAGATTCCACTGTGAGGAGAGGGACTGACATGCAGCAGGAGGCTTGCTTGCAAATCCGGATTTTTTTTTAGGGTTTCTCTGTGTAGCTCTGGCTGTTCTGGAACTCACTTTGTAGACCAGGCTGGCCTCGAACTCAGAAATCCACCTGCCTCTGCCTCCCTCCCAAGTTCTGGGATTAAAGGTGCATGCCACCACTGCCCAGCCAGATGCTGTAGTTTTAACAACCCAGATGAGAGGCTCTAAGAATACTCCAGACCAGCTACTCAAAAATGTTCAGGGGCTAGGGAGGTACCGTGGGCAAAGTGCTTGCCACAGACGCCTGAGAATCTGTGTTCAGATCCCTAGGTGGTAGCATCGATCTGTAACCCCAGCACTCCTGTGGCTCAGGAGTGAGAAATAGGCTAACCAACCTGGCCCTTACAGAGATGAATGGCAAGTGATCCCATCTCAAACAAGTTGGAAGTAGAGGACTGACACCTGAGACTGTCTTCTGACCTCTACACACATGCGTGGCACACCTACACTTACTCTCACATACGTACACTCCATACATACATATCATACACACACACACACACACACACACACACACACACACACACACACACACGCACACATAAAATACCTCCACTCAGACATTTAAATACTGTGCCAAGGTGTAAGTGCTTGCCTTCCCTTCACCCAGGGGCCCACTATTCCTGAGCTTCAGAGCCATCATCCTACATCTTTGTCAGCTCGATTCTTGCCCAGGTCATGTGGGTCAAAACTTCATACACAGAGACAGTGGTGCCTGTCAATGGCATCTGAGTCCCTGAGTCGAGATGAGACACTACCCTGCTATCAAAAGGCTTCAGACAGCTTTAGTGCAAGGGCTGCTTAGGTAACATTGTGTCTTTAAACAAGCCTCTGTCAAAATCAAGTGAGCTGAAACCTATTTGCCTTTCATCAAAAGAAGAAAAGATACAGTGAGTTATACAATTGAAGTGTGTGTAGAGCAGGATGTGGCTCTTGGCACCTTTGATATCAGCACTAGGGAGGCAGAGGCATTCAGATCTGGTGAGGTTGAAGATACTTTGGACTGCTATATAGTGATTTCCAGGCCAGCCAGAGCTCACAGAGAGAGCCTGTCTTAAAACAATAACTGAAACTGCCAGCAGTTTCATGAACTGGGTTCTCTCAGGAGAAGGACCAAAGGACCTGAAATAGAGGGTTAGAAATGCAAGAGAAAACACAAAGCCAAGTTGCATCCCAATCAAGGCTTCCACTTTACTTAAAATATCCAGAATATTTATAGGTACACGAAAAACCGAAACCGAATCTCTAGGTTACATGATATTTGCATAACATAAACACTGCAGAAGAGGTCAGGTGACAAAGTCCCCAGCAACTTGGAAGGTCTTCAGGCGGTAGGCATGTTGGTAGACATGTTCTATCTCGGTGTGAAGTTCCAAGCAGCTTTCTTCAAAGACAACTGACAGTCTGCAGACAACTGGCTTAGCTCCCCAGGTGGTAGCCTCCAAGCAGAGACTGCCAGAGTCCAATGGCTGAGCTGAAGGGGGGAGGTAACAAACAACAACAACAACAACAACAACAACAAAAAGGAATTATATGGATAATCAGGTGTTGGCAACAGCCCAGAAGGAAGGTTTTCAAGTGTTGACAGTGAGGTTGGGGAGGTTTAATATTTAGTCACTATTTTCTATTATTTGTGTACTTTCATGATCAGTTTGTTTTTGTTTGTTTCTCTTTATTTGCAAAGACACAGAGACCCTGTGATTCCTCATGGGATGAGGCTTGGAAGCAGAGCTCTGCGTGTCTGAGGCAGTTGATGTTGCAAGGTGGTTCATCTCCTTAGGGTTGTAAGGTGACCTCTCAGATCTGATAAAGCATTCCTGTTTCTGATCTTTCCCTCAGACACAACTTACTCCTATGAATGGAGTTTAATGAGCCACCCAGTAGACTTCCAAGGTAAAATCAAACAAGAAAACAAGCCGACTCTTCATCTCTCTCAAGTAAGTAGCAAGGCAGGTTGCACAGCTCATACTCCAGTTAGCAAAGTCTTTGCTGTTGGATGCAGAGTTCCCTCTTAAGATTAAGAGTGGATGAAGAAGCCAGGCATAATGGCGTGTGCCTGCAGTTTTTTTGTTTGTTTGTTTGTTTGGTTTCTTTCTTTCTTTTTTTTTTTTTTTTT
>NW_022196913.1:29069954-29073270 GCF_008632895.1 Mastomys coucha
TTTTTTGCGACAGAGTTTCTCTGTGTAGCCCTGGCTGTCCTGGAACTCACTCTGTAGACTAGGCTGCCCTCAAACTCAGAAATCCGCCTGCCTCTGCCTCCCAAGTGCTGGGACTAAAGGCGTGCTCCGCCACCACCCTGCTGCGTGCCTGCAGTTTTATCAGCTTGGGAAAGTGAGGCAAGAAGATTGCTTGACCCTAGAAGTTCAAGGTCAGCCTCGATGACATAATCAGATTTTCCATTTCAAAAAAAAAAAAATCAGAAATTTATAATTAAATAAAGCCCAATCAGGCAGATGGATGATTAAATGAGGAGACATTCAGTAGCTTTTCTTCGTTTACATTGCTGGAAATAACAGCTCTGGAGAAACAGGCTGCGGGTAGGGGGGCATGCTATGTGGTGGATTCAAAGCCTGGGTCTAATTTGTTCAGTCTTTACAGTGTTAACCATATCTCAGGTGTCCACCAGGTATGTTCCGTTCTAGTTCACAAGGTGCTTAGATTGTCAAATACTGCGCCACACACAAGAAAATATGTACCACTTCCTTGTCTCCAAGAGGAAGCTTGGCGTCTGGTTTCTTACAAGGTGAATGTCTTTCTGTTCAAGGGTGTACTGGTCCCAGTGCCTTACCAGCTCACATCCTTACTGTGTGACTGTGCTATTTCTCCAAGTGTGGTACCCAGACCTCTGCCAGTAACACATGCTAGAAATATGTGAGTGATTCCAGACTCTGTAGCTGATCAGCGTAGAGTCCCTGAGCTCATGTGCAGCACCGACCTACCCCCACTCTACAAGAACCAAAGTCCAGCATGATTCCATACATGCTGATCCGAGAGCTGCTGTCCTTGGCTGAGTTAAAGCCTGTGACATCTGTTACTAAGCAAAAGGCCTAGGTAGGTAACTTAGGATCGTAGAGTGCAGCTCTCAAATGTGTAGCGGTCCTAGGCGGACTGAAGTGAAGCTTCCTCCCAAGCCTCTGGGACATTGCAGCCTTTTCTAGGAGGCAGATGCCCACATCTTTAGATGTTCACCCATGTGTCTGTTTTCACCTTGCAGTTATCTGTGGGACTCTATGCCTTCAGAGTGGCCGTTTCTAGTGAGAATGCATTCGGAGAAGGATATGTCAATGTCACAGTTATGCCAGGTGAGTCTGTTGGGAGACTGGCATCTTGGCCGTGCTCATCTCAAGTTCTGGCTCCTGGATGACCTGGTGGTATAAACTGACGGCATGACTGCTCCATGGTATGATGGAGGGGAAAGATTTTACTGTAGATACTGAGGGAGCCTAGAAGCCAGCATGAGCTTTGATATGCTGTTAGGGACCACAGGTAACCATATGTCCCTTCTGCCAGAGGTAAAGGGGCCTTTTGGTAGAGGGGAACTGGTTCCCAAGTTCCTGAGGAATGCTGGCTTTTATCTAACCACCAGAAATCTTATAGTTCAGGTTGAGCTCATTTCTGGATATTTGGACTGCCTTTTGGAGTTTGGACCAGACAATGTTTAATACACACTCTTTTATTTTTTATTTATACAAGTTAGACTTGTGTAGTTGTGATGAGACACCATGACCAGCTCTTTCTTATAAGGCAACTCTTATAAAGGAAAACATTTAATTAAGGGCTTGCTTACAGGTTCAGAGGCTTAGGTCATTATCGTTGTGGCAGGGAGCATGGCGGCAGCATGCAGGCTGGCCAGGTAGGGGGTGGGGAGAGGGAAGAGACTGGGCCTGGGGTAGGCATTTGAAACCTCAAAGCCCACCTCCAGTGACACAGTGGCTTCCTCCAGCAAGGCCACACCCACTCCACAAGGCCACACCTCCTAATCCTTCTCAACAGTTCCACTCCCTGGTGACTAAGCATTCAAATACATGAGCCTTTAGGAGCTATTCTCATTAAGCCACCATAGGCACCATTGTAGAGAAAATGAGCAAGGATTAGATTTGGTCATTTTGTTTCCTTTTGCTTTTTGTATAACTCTAGCATTCTCTTGACGTGGCCACTCAAGTATACCAGGTAACTGCTTGCTCTTCTTGAATGATAACAAACTGTACCTTGGTCCTCCCTGTCCAACACTTACGCTATTCACTTTCTTTCCTTATGACTTAGCTTTCATGTAGGAGCATGGATATTTCACATGCATTCATCTGTACACCTAAAGAGTCAGGGGCACCTGTATGTCATGGGCTGATTAGCAAGCCAATCTCTGGGTCATAATTCAGTGTATTTGTGTGGATTAGAGCAGGTGACCTTCAGTCCCGGTGGATATACCCTGCTCTATCTATGTCCTGGCTCCCAGTTTCCGCTTACCCATCACTTCAGCTGAGCCACTGGCCTGCATCAGCATGTTAGCAGAAACTTCACCTCCTATCCATTTCTCTGGTGTCCAGCAGCTCTACCTTTCCTATAGTCTACTTAATACAGCTGAAGTCTAGTGATGGTGGCAGGTCCCTTGAGTTAAAGATTTAGATTCTATTCATGGTCTGAGGATATAGCTCAGTAGAGTTCTTGCCCAGCACTGAATACACCTGTATTCGCCCTGTAATTCTAGCACTTGGGAAGCACAGAGAGGGGGATCAGAACTTTTAAAGGTCATCCATAGTGAATTGGAGGCTACCCTGATGTCTTAGTTGGGGTTTCCATTGCTGTGAAGACACACCATGACCAAGGGACTTCTTATACAGGCAAACATTTAATTGGTGATTTAATCTGAAAATTACAGTTTCAGAGGTTTAGTTTGTTATCATCGTGGTGAGATGTATGATAGCATGCAGGCAGACATGGTGCAGGAGGAGGTGAGAGTTCTACATCTTGCTCTGCAGGCATCAGGGAGAGACTGTGTTCTACAGGCAGCCAGAGGAGGCTCTTACTCCACACTGAGCAGAGCTTGAGCATAGGATACCTCAAAACCTGCTTACACAGTGATGTACTTCCTCCAATAAGGCCACCCTTCTAATAGTGCCACTCCTATGGCCTGACACTGAAACACATGAATCTCTGGGGACCAAACTCACTCAAACCACTACTCCTGGGGTAAATAAGGCCCTGCAATCTAGTCTTCATTTTTTGTTATCACAGCACACAGTCCATGACTTACTCCTTGAGTCTGGGATTACATATAGAATTGTAAACTCACAGACAAGCTCAAAATCCACAGGAGGGGTTTACCAGTTTGGGGAGTTCCCCACAGTTGAGACCCAGGGAGGTATGTGTAGGAGGAGGGGGCAGCGAGTATGTGTGTGTAGACTTCTGTAGGATGTTTAGAGTAAGCATTTAGAAAGAGGGTGCCTTCGCTTGTGTGTTACTGGTGTGTGCAGTGTA
>NW_022196913.1:29073280-29107157 GCF_008632895.1 Mastomys coucha
TGCTGTCTTTTTTTTTTTTGTCCCACAGCTGCAAGAATCAATCAGCCACCTGTAGCTATTGTTTCTCCTCAGATACAAGAGCTCAGTGTGCCTTTGACCTCAGCCCTGATCGATGGCAGCCGTGCGTATCCTCCATGTTCGGTGGTTTCTGTTTGTTTGTCCTGTCAGATTTGAGTGCTTTGTGTCAGGGCCAAGAAGGCTTACAGTTACACCATGATAAACTGGGGTTTCTTTTAGCTTCCTGTCCTAGGCTCTTCGGCTTCCAGTTGGGCGTGGTAGTATACCCGTGAGCCTAGCAAGTGGGAGGCAAAGGCAGGAGGGTCAGGAATTCAAGGTCATCTTCAGTGACTTAGGGAGTTCCAGGCCAGCCTGGGATACAGGAGACACTGTCTAAAACAAACTACAAACAAACAAATACAATGTTCATTAAGGTCAGATATTTGCCTTGTAATTCAAATAATTGCTAATGATTCTTTTTGTGAATCCTGTAGCAGTTGTAATATTAGCAATTGGACAGAGCTTTTCAATATGAATGAGGTTGGCTTCAGTGACAGTGTGTAGTACTTCACTTTACTAATTTATTTAGAGTTTATTCTTTAAGTCCAGGATGAGGGTGGTGTAACTTTGGGTGTCCAGAACAACGTGTCCAGCGCTGGGCTTGGTTTAACACTGTGAAGTGCTCTGCAACTGTTTTTAACTTTGTTCATCCAGTCACAAAGTTAATCCCACGCCTGGCTGAGAGGGAGAAGGTGTGGTTATGTCCGTTGCTCCCGAGGGTTGCTCTGTCTTCTAGTCTATGGATGTGGACGTGTGAGCGATGTGACTGCTCGTATCTATTCGGTGTCACGTCTACATCCTCCCCTTTCTCCCTCTTGAACATACAGCACATTTGCTCGTTTGTTTGCTTCCTTGCTTTCCCATACAGCTCAGGCTGCTACCACACTTGCTATGTATTTAAGGTTGACCTTAACCTGCTGATTGATCTTTTGACCCCTTCTCAAGGGCTGGGATTATAGGCACATGTATCTCCATGCCTGGCTGACAAAGGGCACTTTAAGTGGAGATGATTGTATGAGAAAAGGCCTCACAGTTTTTAAATCTTTTGATTCAGACTAGCTTAGATATAAAAACCATACAGGATCATTGGTCGGACACATAAACTTATTCCCTAAATGAATTTGATGAAAAGTCAGCTTCCTTCTAAATCTATGGTTCTACATGGCACATTGTTGCTCTCTCTTATTACTTATTTGTTTTTGTGATATGAAGACTGAACCCACCATGCCTTTGTAGATGTAGTGTGTAATTATAAAAAAACAATTCATGCTATGGGCAGCGGCCAGGCACTGGCGGTCTTGATCTGTTCAGAGGACAGCTTTTGGTAGTCAATTCTCTTCTTCTACCTGTGGGTCCCAGCAATTGAGCTCAGGTCTTCAACTTGACAGGTGCCTATAACTGCTGAGCCATCTCAGTCCCGCCCTGCTTTGCTCTTTTAAGAGGGGAAATTTCATGCAAAACACAGTCTCTTTCTCTGGATTTATATTTAATCATTAATATGGTAAAGGAACCTTTAGTTACGATATGAAGCTGTCGGTAGCATGTTGTCAAGTTGAGTAGGAGCCGAATTTCGAGGGGCTACATTCTGTGCCACAGTATCTGTCAATCTGCTTCTTAAATATTCAACATGTTAGAACAACCCTGCTCATTACCTGTGCAAATCTAGAAAAATAGTGCTGACAACTTAGGAGACAGCTGAGATACATAATGTATATCATTGAGATCTGTGTGAATGTTTATTTATACTAAAGGCATTTAAATGTTCAGTGTGTTATAAAGCTCTCATCTCACATCCCCCATAACTCACTTTAGATTTTGTTTTCTTCATCTTTGTAGAAAGTACAGATGATACTGAAATAGTGAGTTACCACTGGGAAGAAGTTGACGGGCCCTTCCTAGGAGAGGCGTTTCCAGCTGACACCCCAGTTTTACAATTGTCGAACCTAGATCCTGGTAACTACACTTTTAGGCAAGTGGGTTCCACCTTTATTGTGTTTACCCAGGACTTCTCTTTTGACTATTTCTTGATACCGATGCTTTGTATAAAAATAAAAGTAATGTATCTCTAAGCAGAAGGAAGTAAGATCTTTCCCCTTTGTCCATGACCTCAAAATGAGCACTCTGAACAGAATGGTCTTTAAATGTCTTTTCTACTCGCATGCTCCTTTAAGCCTTTTTTCCTTTTTCTTAACTTGGATTGAAGTTGTGATGGGAGAGGTTCCAGGGGTTTGGTTTGTGGTTTGAGAGCTATGCTGGGTAACACTCTTAGGATAAACTGAGTGGTCTAGAGAAGCTTCCGGGTTGCCTGGAGGGGACACAATTCCTACTCAGCATCTCAGAGACCAGTAGATTCATAAAGGCTAAACCATAATGCGACTCCAAGATAAGATGAACCTATGGCAACAGAAGCAAAGGAAACTATTCTTCTGCCCCCTTTGCTTTCTTTGGCCTCATTTTCAAGTTTCTATTTTTGCCTCTTCTGGGAATGGTTAGCCTGAGCAGGCTGAGGTGACCACTCACTTCCAGGTGTGGCAGACTCTTGGATGTACGAGCTTCCTTCTCTCTTTATAGGTTGACTATCACAGACTCGGATGGTGCTACTAACTCCACCACTGCAGTCCTCATCATCCGTGGCGCTGTGGACTACCCACCTGTTGCCAATGCAGGGCCAAATCAGACTATCATTTTGCCCCAAAACACCATCATTCTGAATGGGAACCAGAGCAGTGATGACCACCAGATTGTCCTCTATGAGTGGTCCCCAGGTCCTGGCGGTGAGAGCAAGGAGATGGCCCTGCAGGCAAGTCATCTATCCTGCCTGTAGACTTTCTTTCTCTCAATTTCTTTTTCTCTCTTTCTTTCTTTCTTTCTTTTTTCTTTTTGCCATCTGTCTGTCTATCTATCTATCATCCATGTATGTATGTATGTATGTATGTATGTATGTATGTATTTGTCTGTCTGTCTATCATTTATCATCCATTCATCTATTCTTGATTTAGGGAGGTTGTTAAATCAGAAATTCTATTTTATAAATTTCTCAGACCACAAAATGGTCGGAAGAACATCTGACCTTACAGATCTGCCCCAGTTATATCTCTTGCTCACACATGTGCAGGTTAGCACAGACCAGCACACAAGCAGTCAGTCCTGTTGTTTCAACTAGATATTCAGGTCAGTTGAAAAAAAAAAAAGAAATAAAAGTATTTATTATTTTGTTTGCCTATTTACTGAAACCTGTACTATCTTGGCTACATCTAGCATCTACTCATTTCTTTTTTTTAAGAATGTCTTTGTGATTTGGGTATGTGTGTGTGGGTGTGTGGTGAGTGCTAGGGATCAAACCTGAGGCCTTGCGCATGTTAGACATATGTTCTACCACATGAACTCCTGCCAATCTGTTCAAATTTTTTTTTAAAGATTTATTTATTTTATGTATATGAGTGCACACTGTAGCTGTCCAGATAGTTGTGAGCCTTCATCTGGTTGTTGGGAGTTGTTGGGGATGACTTTTTAGTACCTTTCAGATGTACCAGAAGAGGGCGTCGGCTCTCATTATGGGTGGTTGTGAGCCACCATGTGGTTGCTGGGATTTGAACTCAGGACCTTCAGAAGAGCAGTCAGTGCTCTTATACGCTGAGCCATCTCATCAGCTCGTTCAAACTTTTAAGTGCATTTGTCTAAAGGCACAATGACTTTGAAACCTTTGCTGTGGGTAAGCTGTCTCCTTACTCAAGCAAGGTTACTGGGCTTTCCGTTACTTAATTAATGGCCCAGGTGGATTGTTGGCTTGGCTTTGTCTCATTTCTATGACAAAAAACCCAAGAGAGACAACTTAAGAAAGGAAGTGTTTATTTGGATTCACAGTTTGAGGGCACAGTCCGTCATGGTGGGAGAAATTTGAGGCACTTAATTCCATTGCACCCAGTCAGGAAGGAGGGGTATGATGCTGGTGCACAGCTCACTTTGTTCTCTTGCTGCTGTCCAGGGCCCACACCCATGGAGTGGTACTGCCCAGTATTAGGGTGCTGCTTCCCACGTCAATTAAGCTGATGTAGAAAACTCTTCCTGTTGTGGGTTGTCCTGCTGTTGTTTGTATTTGGATGTTAATTTTGTTTCCTCAAGAGGAGTTACCCCCGTACCCTCTCATTGTCCCCCCATTCACCCCGCCACAAGTAGTTGGTCATGTAGTCATGTGATCTCTTGTGAATCTTCTCCCTATTTTAACTGGTTAATAAAGGCTACAGCCTGTCATTTGACAGTATAGGGGAAAGGTGAGCTAGAGGTTTGAGAGTGAGGGCAGATAGAGAAGAGGAGAAGATGAAAAGGGAAGGAGAGAAGACAGAAGAAGAGGAGGAAGAAGCCGTGGTGGAACAAAACCACTTAGCCAGGAGAAACCACAAGTAACAAGGGGTCTTACAGCTGGAGAGTAAGTTGGTCTAGTGTTAGATCTGTCCAATCTAGACTTATAATAGGAAGATTGCATGTTCTTTTATATGGCTTATTGGGGTTTGAAATTCCAACACTACCCTCTCAGATACGTGGGGCTTGTCCATTCACCACCAAGAGATGATGCTGTGTCTTGTACTCAGGGCCTGAAGCTCACTGTGTAGACAAGGATGACCTTGAACTTCTGATTCTCCTGCCTCTGCCTCTGGAGAGCTAGGGAAATACATGTTTGCCACTACAGTTTAATTATTTTATTTTATTTTATTTTATTTTCCTGTATTGAAAAACAGTTTATTTCTTTTTCTTTTTTTTTTTTTCACTACAGTTTTATGAACCCAGGGCTTTGTACATACCAAGCAAACACTCTACCCACTGAAATATATCCTCAGTTCTACAAATTGCTTCTTATAGTTAAAAAAAAAGATCTAAATGAATTTTGATGCAGTAAAAACATACTTTTAGCTGGGCCTAGTGTTGGAGGCATGTCATCCAAGTTACTTGAGAGGCTGAGACAGGAGAATTGCAAGTTCAGGGTCAGTCTGGGTAAGCGAAAGTCTGATTCAAAAACAACGAAACAAAACAAAACAACAACAAGAAGAAAATCTGGGCAGTGGTGGTGGCAGAGGCAGAGAGGCAGGGAGGCAGAGAGAGAGGCAGAAAGGTAGAGAGGTAGAGAGGCAGAGGCAGAGGGAGGCAGATCTCTGTGAGTTCAAGGTTAGCCTGGCCTACAAATTGAGTTCCAGAATAGCCAGAGCTCTTTTACACAGAGAAACCCTGTCTCAAAAAAACAAACCAACCAAACATACAAATAAATATTAAAAAAATAAAATATACCTTGAATAACAACTTACATAAAACCCCTTATTGGAGATAATGACTGATAACTTGAGCCTATATGTCTTAGAACATTTCCTGTGTTTTTGGATGTGTCTGCAGATGTATGGATTGCAATATCTGTCATAGACTTTATATTGTTGTGTGATTTTATTATTTTTTCATAGTAAATCTTTTGGGGGAGGATTGTTTTTGAGACAAGCTGTGTAGCCCAGATTGTCCTGGAACTCACTCTGTAAACCATATTGACTTCAAACAACTCAAGAAATCCACCTGCCTCTGCTGTCTGAGTGCTGAGATTAGAGGCATGGGCTCCAACACCCACACCATAGCACATCATTGAAATTTTAATTTGATTTTTCTTATAGTATTAAAAAATTCTTCCTGGCAGTGGTGGTGTACACCTTTAATCCCAGAACTTGGGAGGCAGAGACAGGTGGATTTCTGAGTTCGAGGCCAGCCTGGTCTACAGAGTGAGTTCCAGGACAGGCTACACAGAGAAACCCTGTTTCGAAAAAAACAAAAAAAAAAAATTATTTTTTGAGACATGTCTCACTGTGCTCAAACTCAGAGATCCCCCTGCCTCTGCCTCCTGGGTGCTGGGAGTAAAAATATGCCTTGCCACCACCACCTGGCTGGCTAACTTGCTTTGTGTGTATGTATGTATGTATGTATGTATATATGTATGTTTGTATGAAAACAGGGTCTCATGTAGCCCAGGCTTACTTTGAACTTACTATGTAGGCAGGTGTGACCTGGAACTCCCATCCTCCTCCTTCCACCTTCCGAGGACTGGAATGACAGCATATACTAGCAGGCCTGGCTGAAGTTTTCACTTTAGTATCAACGAATCACTGTCATTCTTTCAAACTGGCATCCTTATGTTAGGCATTCCCCTGCAGATAAGCATCTGAGTTGTTCTCATGGCTGGCCGTTGCGAACTGCTTTTGGTGAGTGCGCGCATGCCGCCTGCTGTGGTCTCTGAGGAGCAGACCCTGAGAAGTGGGCTTGATTGATGAAGGAACGGACTCCTGTAACACCACGGCAGATACTGCTGTGCTTACTGCTCTAGAGGTGGTGGGCCCCGGGAGGCAGTAGGGAGGCGGTGGGCCCCGGGAGAACGGAGCTGATAAAGGAGACGGACTATAGTCTCACACAATACCCAGCTTTATTCAGAGCATCAGACGGTCTATACGATCGGGTTAACAGGAGTCACATGAGTAAAGTGTACAGTCACAAGGGCAAGCTGCACACGGCAAACAAGCAGCACGGGGCAAAAGTGGGTTTTCCATAGAGGTGGATAAAGAAACGATAGCCAGTTGCCACGAGTCACCTGAAGTAAATTCACTCCTATCTGATACCCCGGGGAGGAGCACAAAAACACAACCCAAGAGCAATTCTGTGTTTTCTTGAAGAAATGGAGGTCACAAGACTCATGTCTTGGTTTCTTGGAGTTTTCTCACAAGCCCTCAGGAATCTTTACATGACTCAGTTCTAGGGCCCTGTTTTGACACTGCTCTATTGGCTTCTGGAAGTTTTATTAACTTTATGATGTTCTTTCAGTGATATGAGGATACACAACAGACACAAAATTACATTTTCTTAGGTTCATACTGTTTTAGTTTTCCTCTTTCCCTCCTATTCTCCCTCTCCCCTGACCTCTTTTGACACAGGGTCTTACTATGTAGGACCAAGCTGGCCTCAAAGTCAAAGAGATCGGCCTATCCCTGCCTCCCAAGCGCTGGGTTCAAAGGTGTGTGCCCCACACTCTCCTCCTTCCTTTCCTCTTTTAATTTTTGCATGGACTGAAGCTAGCCCCTCACATATACGAGGCAAGCACTCCATCATTGAACATTATCCCTATTTTTATCTTTTTATTGTTGAGCTAGGGTCTTCCCAAGTTACACAGATGGGCTTTGAACCTGCTCTGTATCCCTGGCAGGCCTTGAATTTGCCACCCTCTTGCTTCAGCTTCCCAAGAGCTTTTGTTTGCTTTCTGTTGCTGTAATAAAGGCCATGACTAAAGGTAATGTGGGGGAGAAAAAGTTTTACTTCACTTCATAGGTTTCGATCCATTACTAAGGGAAGTCAGGGCAGGAACTCAAGATGGGAATCTGGAGACAGGAACGGAAGCAGAGGCCTCAGAGGAACACTACTTACTGGCTTGCTCCTTGTGGCTTGCTCAGCCTGCTTTCTCATACAATGGAGAACCACCTACCTAGGGGTAACACCACCCACAGTGGGCTGGGTTAATCAGGACAATGCTCCCATGGACTTGCCTACAGGCTGATTTGAGAGACATTCTTCTTAAGTACAGTGCCCTCTTCCCAGATATCCCTAGCATGAGTCAAATTGGAAAAAATAAAATAAAAAAGTCTAAGTAGGACACCAGGTAGCTGGTGTGTTAGGCCTAAGCCGTTGCATCCAGCTTGTGTTCAAGCAGAGTTGCACTAAGTAAAACCAGGAGCCTCTGTCATAGTACACTGCTTCCTTGTACTTCTTTATTGATAGTCTTTCTGTTGTCGTTTTTGCTGCTGTGTAGGGAGCGCAGACCCCATACCTTCACTTGTCTGAGCTGCAGGAAGGAGAGTACACGTTTCAGCTGACGGTGACGGATTCCTCAGGACAGCGATCCACTGCACTGGTCGCTGTGACTGTCCGGGCTGGTAGGTGAGATGCAAATGAGATCTGACCCCAGAGATGAAAGCACAAATAACTGAACTGGAATCTTGGCCTTTAGATGTGTCTGTCTGACTTGGTGGTAGTATCTTGAGGTTCCTGAGCTGGCAGGAAGTCAGGGATAGGAGAGCGCATGTGCCATAGAACTGATTTTTTTTTTGGCGGTCTGCATCTCGTCATGTGTCTCTAAACCATAGTACAGAAGATAAAATGAGAGACGTCATCAATACCACATGTGTCTCTGACTTGTTGTATGGTAACTCCTATGCCTGTCAAACCCACCTTGGGAGAGTTCCAGGGCATCTTGAGGTGACTGGCTGACTGTGTGGCCTGACACTCATATGCAGTCAGACAGGCAGGAAATTAATCCAGGTTCCAATCACTTATTAGTCTTATAAAAACCCAGGGCTCTGCTACCCTAGCCTTCAGGAGAGGCACAGGTAGGCAGCCACACCTTGCTTACAATGGTCTTGGCTTCAAAACTTCTCTATAATAGGCTTGCTGTTTCCATACCATTGCCTGGTACGCTGGTGATGGGCATGGTCTCAACTGAAAGACAACTAATTTGTTTTCTCCATTAACTGATTCAGCTAAGATGTTAAAGGTGCTCTGAGCCAGACCTTGGGGATGTGGAATTAAAGATAGCCTCGGCCTCTACCCCTTCCAGGGCTGTGGCAAGTGCATGTGTAGTGACGTGAAGCTATTCAGGCGCACAGTAAGTGCCCACATGAAGCACACCTACAGAGCACTTGGATCCACAGATAGCTTTTACTAGGGTCCCAGTGGCCGCACTCATGGCAGATGATCAGGAGGAGAAGGGTGGGAAGTGGAGGGCAAGAAGAAAGGTGTTCAGAAAGAGGGGACCACGGGATAGGTGGCTCAGCAGTTAAGAGCAGTGATTGCACTTCCAGAGGTCCTGAGTTCTATTCCCAGTTCAATACCACATGGTGGCTCACAACCATCTCTAATGGGCATCCAATGCCATCTTGTGGTGTGTGTGAAGGCAGCAACAGTATGCTTATACATATAAATAAAATAAATAAATCTTTACAAAATAAAAAGAAAAAAGAAAGGGGACCAGATTCCCAGAAGCCACAGGAAGAAAGCCATATTGAAGAGCTGGAAATGAAACAAAACAGTATGCCTGCAGGAAAAGCTAGAACTAGGCCTGTGGGGGCCAGGATTGGAATGAGGTGGCTCACTGGGGGGCGGGGCTCTCATTAAGGGCTTCAGGAATTCAGGAAGCCACTATGCCTACTGAGGAGGACAGTGAGGGAAAGAGGGGACAGCCTAGTGCTAATGGCTGTGCGATGTGGCTTTTTTTTGGAAGCAGAAATAGTAGCTATTTATAAAAAACAAAACAAAACAAAACACCACAACTGATACTTTATTTCTTTTTCTTTCTTCCAACATTCAGCTGAAATATTCTCCTTCATTAAAATATTTATTTTTATGTGCTTAGGTGTTTGCTTGCACAATGTCTGTGAACCATATTGACTTGCATGAATGTCTGTGAAGGCCAGAAGGAGGCATAGGAACTGGAGTCACAGACAGTTGTGAGCCATCATGTGGGTACAGGGAACTGAATCCAGGTCCTCTGGAAGAGTAGCCCTAGTCTTACGCACTGAGTTTTCTCTCCAGCCTCAAACTGAAATACTTTCAACATTAGCTACTTAGCAGGTGCTGAGCTAGACAGTGGGGCTACCGAGGCAAAAGCCTAACACACTGATTTCGGTTCCCTCTTTTCTCTCCTCTTTTTCTTTTTCCCTTCCTTCCCTTCCTCCTTATTCCCTCCCTTCCCCCTCTTACCTTCCCTCCTTTTTACTTCCTTTCTCCTTCCATTCCTCCTTTCCCTCATTCTTCTCATCCTCCCTCCTTCCTGCTTCCCTTCCCCCTTTTCTTCTTTCCTCTCTTGAATGTCTGCAACTCTAGAGAACAACCAGGCTCCGGTGGCCGTGGCAGGCCCTGATAAGGAGCTGATTTTCCCGGTGCAGAGTGCTACACTGGATGGGAGCCGGAGCAGTGACGATCATGGCATTGTCTGCTACCACTGGGAGCACATCAGGTAGTGTGTCTGCTCAGTTCCGAGGCTGTGTCAGCAATGACTGACAGCACTCCTTCCCTGGAGGATTGCATTGAACAGCAGCTTGAACTTGTTGAGGAGTCAAGATTTAAGCAAAGAGTAACTGGGCCTTATTGATAAAAATATGTATTATAGGCATGGTGGTCTGTGCCCATAATCCTTGCACTTGGATAGGAAACTCTTGAGTTAAAGGCTAGCCTAAGCTACCTAGTAAGACCCCCATCCCAACTCAAACAAAAGAGGGTAGTGTTGTGGGGAAGATGGACATGGGTTGGCAGTAGAGGGAAGTGGAGCCCAGAATAGCTGCATGGGGCTGGCTTGGTATGAGGTGAACCCCCTGGTAAAAGAGATGCAGTGAAAGCTGTGTGCAGTCTGTCTGCACCTAACCAGCATGTAACAGATGTACAGAGTTCAGGTGAAATTCATGTAACATTTCCTGAGCTTTTACCAACTCGTCTCAATACTGCATGGCTTCTGAAGAGGCAACTGGATCATTCTTATTTTTTGGTTTATTTTGAGACAGAGTTTTACTGTGTAGTTCTGACTGATCTGAAACTCTTTATGTAGACCAGGCTGGCCTTCAGCTCCCAGAGGTCCACCTGCCTCTGACTATCCTCTACTTCCCAAGTACTGGGACTAAAGGCATGTGCCACCACAGTGGGCTAGATCATCCCCATCTTAAAGCTGAAAAACTCAAGCTTGAAGAAACCAGTGAGACCAAATAGTTAAGGTTACCTAGACAGGAGGAGGCTTTGTATTCACAACCCTGCTTCTGTCTAATAACCAAGTCTAGGGACTTGCTGACTAGACATAATGGCAGATCGTCTGGCTCATGCCTTTCTCTTCTATGCATGCCCTGAAGCAAGATGAGAAAGCAACTGAGTTCATCCAAAGAAGAAATGGGAGGTTGGGTATGGTGGTGCACACCTGTAATCTCAGCATGTAGGAGGCTGAAGCAGAAAGCTCATTCAAGGCTAGCCTGGGCTACAATGGTGAGACTCTATCTAAAAAACAAAAGAAAAAGAAAGAAAGAAAGAAAGAAAGGAAAGAAAAGAAAGGGAAGAAAGGAAAGAAAAGGAAGAAAGAAAGAAAATGAACAGTTTCTAAGGTTTTATTTTCTAAAGAGATCTTTTCAGTGGCATCTCAATTAAAAAAGAAAAAAGAATGAAAAAACAAACCTTTCCTCAGAACCCAGCACATTTTGTTTGTTTAGCTTCGACCCTCATGCCAAGCTAGACGACACATGTGCATATAAAGCTATCTTAGAACTCCATGGAAGATCAGATGGTCACTACAGGCAGAAGTGGAGGCATTTGCTAGGGCACAGATCTCACGCCCCACCTTTTGTCCACACATCCCCATTTTGCAGAGGCCCCAGTGCAGTAGAGATGGAGAATGTGGACAAAGCTATAGCCACTGTCACCGGGCTTCAGGTGGGTACCTACCACTTCCGGTTAACCGTGAGAGACCAGCAGGGTCTGAGCAGCACGTCCACCCTCACTGTGGCTGTGAAGAAGGGTGAGTGGATATGGTGTGAGCCTGCTGTGCCTTCCAGCCTCCCAGGTCCCCAGTGATTACGAGCAATCTTGGTGTTAATGTTGGTGTTCACACCTGACTGAGCTCTGCCCAGAATGGGCAACCCTTCCCCCGGCATGGCTTCAGTTAAGTTCTGTCTGGTTGAGGGAGTGTGTAGAGGAGGAAGCCGTGAGCCAACATTCTCTGCAGGGAAAGTGTTGCTTTTTGTTTGCTGAGCAGTTCACTCTGCTGTGACCCTGGCCATAGAAGAGCCAGTTCTGCGCAGCGCTCTGCTTTCTCAGAAGACCAAGAGCAGAAGTGCACTCAGGTTGTGTAACTTTATTTTTTATAGTTCAAGATTAAAAACTTTTTAATGTGTTTTTTATTTATTGTTCATGTTTATGTGCAGGAGGAGAGTGTGCTTGCCACATGTGAGTGTGTGTGACAGAGAGAGAGAGAGAGAGAGAGAGAGAGAGAGAGAGAGAGAGAGAGAGATCAGAGGAGAACCTTCAGGAATCAATTCTTTCTGTTTACCATGTGGGTTCATTAGCTTTGGTGACAAGCACCTTTACCCACTAGGCCATTTAGTTGGCACACATATATCCCCTCCCCACCTTTTAAAAGACAAGTTTTAAACTTCTGGTCCTCTTGCCCGATGGGATTACAAGCATGCAGCATCATGCTTGGTTTTATTCGATGTTGGGGGCTGGCCTGAGGGCTTCCAGTATGTTAGGCAAGCACTCCATCACTGTCCATCCCTAGCAGTTTTTATTGTACAACTTTCAGTAAAATTACTTGCTTTTGTCTGTCTTCCCATTGCACCGAGAACTGCTCAATGTCTGTTTGGGGTAGAAAACAGTGCTTTGGGCCATCTAAACAACCTTGGCTGCAGGATGTAACAGTTGTGCGTGTTTTATGACATGCCATCGCTAGTGTTTTAAATCAATTTCTTTCCTTTTGTTTTTGCTATGTCTGACTTAGAAAATAATAGTCCTCCCAGAGCCCAGGCTGGTGGCAGACATGTTCTTATACTTCCCAATAATTCCATTACTTTGGATGGTTCAAGGTCTACTGATGACCGAGGAATTGTGTCCTATCTGTGGATCCGGGATGGCCAGAGTCCAGCTGCTGGAGTGAGTAACGGGCAGTGTCCCTCAGCTATGTACACTGCATCCTGATTGATCAGTGCAGTCTGCTGTGACAAAGATCATGGGGTAGGGGTGGGGAGCTTAAACTACAGAAAATTATTTTCTTATAATTCTGAAGCCTGGAAAACCAGTGCCAAGGTGCCAGCCAGTTTAACTTTGTAAGGGATCTCTTTCTGGATCCTGGATGGCTATCTACTTACATCTTCCTGTAGCTGGGGTGAGAAAGGAGGGATGAGACAGGGGACTGCTCTCATGTCTTCTTTATAAGGGCACCAATCCAGTGGGTCGGGCCCCACGCCTGTAGCCTCATGTAACTTAATTATCTCCTTCTAAGTTCTAACTTTAGATCACATTGCAGATTAGAGCTTGAGCATGCAACTTGTACCCCACTGTTTCATCTCCCAGATAAGATGTGTAGGCCTCTTGGGTTTGGCTGTGCCGAGGGCTGGAGGCTCCAGGCTGCTGATAGGTTTGAGCAAAGCTGAAGACCATTTCCTGATCTGACTTCGGGTAGGACAGCAAAGCATGAGGGTGTGCCCCACTTGTGTCCTATCATAGCTGTAAATGCAACCCAACACATTTGTAGATGATACCATGATGTCACAATGTCAAAAGATTGACACTGTGAAGGACATGGAAGCCCAGCTTTCCAGTGGGGCCCTTCTACTCCTCAGCTTCCCATTTTAGTTTTCTTCTTCCATGTATCAGGTGTGTCAGATGCATGGGGATTCCTGTTTCCACTTCACAGGGGCAGAGAGTGAAATATAGAGGTAGAAGTGACTTAGAGTTCAGTCTTAAACCAAACACACCCAGATTTTTTAGCTTTTGGAAGCCATTGGATCTTGGGTAGTAAATTTCCATTCATCTCCCTTTCTTTCCATTGCTAAGGCTTTCATATATCCTGAAGACATATGAAAGGCATGTTTACAGGGAAGGGACTGAAAATGCCTTGTACAGTATAAAGTACTCCTAGACTGAATTCTGTTCAGCTAGATGGTAGCTTTGTTTCTGAATGAAATAGCAGTGTGTCTCTGTTCAGATCTCTGCCTTTCTGTTGCCATCCATTCTGGTCAGCAAGTACAGACAAAAATGTCCAAAAGATTTGTCTCTCACTCTCTGGATCTCTGGGACTGTAGGATGAATGTGTAGCCTACCAAGGCTCAGGGATCGCTTGAGACAATGAATATGCTATGCTATGAGGGGACCTGAGGTGAGAGCATTCTAAAACTCTATTAGACAATAAGTCTATAAAACTCCATGCTTTGTCCTGGAGGTTTCAGCCTAAACTTCGCAATCTCCCTCTATGAACTAATCATTTGGTAATTCCTAGAAAGTTCAGTTTGTTGCATCTTGTCTGAGTCCATGCACACAAGGAGGAGCTGAAGATTCAAAACCTCAGCCCTGCTCCCTCCTCCCTCCCTCCTTCCCCAGCCATGTAAGTCATACACACCTGACAGCAAGGAGCTCAGAGCTTCGAGCTCCACAGAGGCTCAGACACTGGGCACCAGACTGACAGCTGCCCTGTGAATCCCTTCACTCTCCAGGATGTCATTGGAGGCTCTGACAACGGGGTGGCTCTGCAGCTCACCAATCTGGTGGAAGGCGTCTACACTTTTCACTTGCTAGTCACTGACAGTCAGGGGGCCTCGGACTCAGACACGGCCACTGTGGAGGTGCTGCCAGGTGTGTACTGAGCTGATGTCACTGGGATGGGAGCCATCTGTGCCTAGCTTCTGCTCTGGGCCAATCCCACTCTAGTAGTTTCTTCCTTTTAGTTAAAAAACAATGTGTGTGTGTGTGTGTGTGTGTGTGTGTATGTGTGTGCATGTGTGTCTGTCTGTCTGTAGTTTCATGCACATGAATGTAGTATCCTTGGAGGCCAGAAGAGGGTGTGAGATCCTCTAGAACTGGAGTTACAGGCAGTTATGAACCACTGGATGTGGGGTGCTGGGAACTGAACCTAGGCTCTCTGGAAGAGCAGTATTGGTTCTTAACCACAGAGCCATCTCCCTAGCCCACTTTGGGATTTTTCTGTACTTTCCTCTACACCACCAAGCAGATCCCAACTTGTACCTCATCAATAAGAATTGTATCTGAGGCTGGAGAGATGGCTCAGCAGGTAAGAGCACTGACTGCTCTTCCGAAGGTCCTGAGTTGAAATCCCAGCAACCACATGGTGGCTCACAACCGCCCATAATGGGATCTGATGCCCTCTTCTGGTGTGTCTGAAAACAGCGACAGTGTACTTAATTATAATAATAAATAAATTAAAAAAAAAAGAATAGTATCTGGCAGGAAGCTTTTGCTTTCCTGATTTAACATGAAGTGAACATGGTCACACTGAACAGCCTAAACTTTGCAATCTCCCTCTGTGAACTAATCATTTGGTAATTCCTAGAAAGTTCAGTTTGTTGAATCTTGTCTGAGTCCTTGCACACAAGGAGGAGCTGAAGATTCAAAACCTCAGCCCCGCTCCCTCCTCCCTCCCTCCTTCCCCAGCCATGTAAGTCATACACACCTGACAGCAAGGAGCTCAGAGCTTCGAGCTCCACAGAGGCTCAGACAGCTTCAATGAGGTGGGCATAGGGATTCGGAGTATAGCACCCAGGAGCAGGAGGACAATGCTCTCAGGTATTGGGGGAGTGTGTGAGAGACCAGGGTTCTAAAGGACCCAAAGGCATAGTTGGTTATCTTGAGATAACCAATCAGAATAAAATTGGAAAAAAAAATACTCCAGAGTGGCTTTTGTGGGGTTCCCCTCCCCCTTCCTTGTCTTTCTTTTTTTTCTTTCTTCCTTCCTTTCTTCCTTTATTTCTTTCCTTTCTTTCTTTCTTTCTTTCTTCCTTCCTTCCTTCCTTCCTTCCTTCCTTCCTTCCTTCCTTCCTTTCTTCCTTCCTTCCTTCCTTTCTTTTTCTTCCTTCCTCACCTTCAGATAGGGTCTTGTGTGGTCCAGATTGGCCTTGAACTCATTGTGCAGCAAGGATAACTTTGAGCTTCTGATCCTCTTGCCCCTACATCCCCAAGTGCTGCTATTGCAAGAGTGTGTTAACACACCCACCTCTTTGCCATTAAAATGATCTGAGTCCTAAAAGCTAAATATACACGATACACAAGAGTTCTTTTTTTTATGTATTTTTAAAAATTTATTTATTTTATATATGTGAGTACACTGTAGTTGTCTTCAGACACACCAAAAGAGGGCATCAGAGCCCATTACAGATGGTTCTGAGCTACCATGTTGTTGCTGGGAATTGAACTCAGGACCTGTAGAACAGTCAGTGTTCTTACCCACTGAGCCATCTCTTCAGCCCACAAGAGTTCTTTTAAACTCTTGCTTATTTTGACCTTACTTTTGCTGTGCTGGGCATGGAGCCTAGGTACTGTGGGTACTGGGTCAGCACTGTTTCCTGAGCCACATGCCCAGACTGGCTCTGAACCCTTCCGCAGACCCAGACTGTATTAAGCCTGTGATTTTATTAAGATTTTATTAAGCCATGAGAATCCTGTGTCCTCTTTGCTCAGACCCCAAGAAAGATGGCCTGGTGGAGTTGATCCTGCAGGTTGGTGTTGAGCAGCTGACAGAGCAGCAGAAGGAGACTCTGGTGAGGCAGCTGGCTGTGCTTCTGAATGTGCTAGACTCAGACGTGAAGGTGTTGAAGATCCAGGCTCACACGGATGTCAGGTATGATACCTACCCAGCACACGGTGGCACTCAGGTGTACTGGGCGTCCCTCATGTGTCAAGTTTGCTGCAGGCCTCCTCTGCTCTCTCCCAGGCTACCCTTCTTATTGTCTGTCTTGTTCAAGTTTAACCACATTCATACTCCTCAGTTGTGTTTTCTTTAAAGAGAACATGTCATTCTAGGCCCTCCTCTCAGGTTCTGGTAAAGGTTTGTCAGTAAAGGAGAATATTCTGAATGAAGGAGTTAGGGCACATCAACAGGAGAAGACGTTTAATTCTGCTAGCTTCTGAAGGGCATGCAAATGGCTTGGACTTTTGAAGAAGTTATGCTCTACAGCTACTTCTCTGTGTGAAGAGATTGCTCAGTACCATTCGCTGTCTTTAAGGAGTGTCTCCAGTCCTTCATTCTCACAAGATTGTTGTATTTAATTGTTTTATTTTTAAAGGCCACCAAACCAGCACCAGCATAAGGCAGGAGAATAGAAAGAATGGCAGGATTAAAACCCACCATTGTGGGCTGGAGAGATGGTTCAGTGGTTAAGAACATGGACTGCTCTTACAGAGGTCCTGAGTTCAATTCCCAGCAACCACGTGGTGCCTCATAACCATCTGTAATGGGGATCCAATGCTGTCTTCTGGTGTGTCTGAAGACAGTGACAGTGTACTCATATACATAAAATAAATAAATAAATCTTAAAAAAAAATCCACCATTACCAGAAGGTACATTATATAGCTGTTGTTGGCTTTTCTGTCTCGGTTGGCTTTCCAGAGAACTGAAATTTACTTAGAAAAAATGACTAATGAAGATATATTCTAATTAACTAATTATGGTACTGCAGATGGAAGCCAAGGCCTTCTGCATGCAAAATAAGTATCCTACCACTGAAGTTGCTCTGCAATTAAGAATATATGCTACCCTTCCAGAGGACCAGTACTTCCCAGAACCTGTATTGGGCAGCTTACAACCTCTTATAACTCCAGATATAGGGTAGCCAAAACCTCTTCTGGACTCCATGGTTAGTTGTGCACATGTGTGCATGCACACACACACCACACATATACACATAATTAAAAATAAGAAGATCCGTATAGTCATGCCAGAAACTATGGGAAAAGATTTTGACAAAGTCCAGCATCCCTTCATGATGAAAACAATTTTGGGTATAGACAGATAAGGAGGACTCACCCCTCTCCAAAGCACTGAGCAAGTGTTAAATGCTGTTAAAATCATGATTGGTGTTAATGATAAATTCTTAAGTCCTAGCTGTAAGCACTCCTGGCGCTCAACTTTCTGTAAATAAAAGTGCCAGGGGTGGGACAATCTGGCTCTCTAATTGGAAGCTTTTGGAATCTTGACTGCTTTGGCCTAAAGAGCCACCAGTCAAACAGTGACTAGTAAACTAGATTTACAGGACACTTGCCACCTTAAACACTCCACGGATGCCTTGAGATAACTATACAAAGGTAACATTGGATTTCTCTGGCTTCCGCAGGGATAGCCGTAGCCAGGGTTGTTGGAAACAGTTTGTACCAGGCATTGGGCTATTGCAAGCTGTGGTGCTTTGAATATGATTGATCCTCATAAATCCATGTGTTTGAATGCTTGATCCATAGGGAGTAGCACTAGTAGGAAGTGTGGCCTTGTTAGAGTAGGTGTGGCTTTGTTAGAGGAAGTACATCACTGTTGGGGCGGGCTTTGAGGTCTCATATGCTCAATCTAGGTCACGTGTGGCATTGTCTCTTCCTGCTGCCTGCAGATCCAGACATAGGACTCCCAGCTTCTTCTCCAGCACCATGTCTGCCTGCATGCTGCCATGCTTCCAATCATGATAACAATGAACTAAACCTCTGAACTGTAAGCCAGCCCAAATCAAATGTTTTACTTTATAAGAGTTGCCATGGTCATGGTGTCTCTTCACAGCAATGGAAACCCTAACTAAGACACAAGCTGAAATTGTTAATCTCAGTTGTCAACTTGATCTAATGTTTTAGATCAAGTTGTTATCAGCTAGGAGATGACCCTCTGGATATATCTGTTGAATAATTGTTTTGATTAGGCTTATTGAGATGGGAAGACCTATGCACTGTGGGTGGCACCATTCCCTAGGTAGAGGATCCTGGTCTGTAAAAAAAGGAGAAAGTGAATTGAACATAGGTGTTCTTTATTTTCTACTTTTGAACCATGGGTACAGCATGACCAGCTGCCCCAAGTCTAGCTCCCAGGACTTCTTCAAACCATAAGCCCAAACTACCCCATTTCCTTTAAGATTCTGTTGCCATGACAATAGGAAAAGAACCTAGACAGAACATTAGTACCAGGAGTAGAGCCAATGCAGTGATAAACCTGACCATGTGGTTCATAGGCTTTTGAAACTTGTTGGTGGAAAGAATATGTAAGAATTTGGAACTTCGAGATAGAAAAGCTCTACAATAGTATAAGCAAAGCTTAGGGGACAAGAATGTTGAAAGACACATAGACAGTGGACAGATGTCCGGATCATGAAGTTTCAGAAGAACCCTATCAGGACTTGGGATGGGGCCTATTCATGTGATGTTTTTCTAAGAATGTAGTTAAATTCTGCCCATGTCCTACAAACTTGAATGAAATTGAGTTTAAAGCTAACAGACTAATTTTTTAGGCAGAGAAAATGTGAGGACAAGAGAGTATTCAAGCTGGTGCTAAGCAGACCCCTGGCCTCAACACGCATGTACACACCTGCACACATACCTGCACATGCACAAATGTACCTGCACACACACACACACATACACACACACACACACATGCCCCCCCACACACGGGAGACATACAGGGAGCACATACAGGAAAATAATGCCAGATAATAAAAAGGTGTGGGTGGTACTAAGGCATCTATGAGTCCAATGCCAAGGACCACCAAGGAATCTGGGAGAAAGATGTGGAACGTATCTGTTTACAGAGTACCAGAGAGTATAACTCTACCAACATTTTGATTTGAGGCTTTGGCTGTCTAGAACCTTGAGAGATTGCTGTTGTTTTCAGTGACTAAGTTATGCAACTATTTTCAGTAGTCCTGGGACAGATATAAATATTTCTCTAGAAAAGATATAGGTATGTTCAGCACATGAAAATATGCTCACTATATTAAAGAAATTGTTAGACTTTGAAGCCCAGGGACCACACAGCTCTGAGGTGGGACAGTGTCCCAATGGAAGGGCATCCTGAGACATGGGAGCCCAGGAACCACACAGCTCTGAGAGGAAACCTTAGAAGGGGTATTGTAGCTATCAGGGGAGGGTATCACCAGTCGAGCTGAGGAGCTCAGGGGCCTCAGTCCTGCTCCGCTTCTTCCTTTCCTCCTCTCTCTTCATTGCTTCTTGGCTTCTTCTGGCAAGAGTCATACCAGGAAGTAAATCTCATAAAAGAGATTTATGAGAGGGTCCAGAGTGTGGAGGGACGAATCCAGGATTGGCTGCATCTTGTTTCCAGGAGACAGCAGAGAACTGAGTAACTTTTACATAGGATTTCTATAGAGACAGATTTTGTGTGGAGCTTTCCAGAGTGAGGAAGCAGAAAGGGTGGACAGGGGTAGTAGGTGTGGGGGTGTAAGCTTGGGAGAGCCCAGGGATTGGTAGGGTTTCCTGTTCAGTGATTGGTAGTTTTTGGTGCTCAGGGATTGGCGGGTTTCTGTGGCAAGCTCAGGGATTGGTAGGTTTTCCTGCTCAGGGATTGGTGGGATTTTGCTCAGACTTTTCACCTAAAATTAACATTATCTGAGAAGGGTCCAATTGAGGGGCAGGAGATAACGCTTTTTTAACAGTTACAGAGGCTGAAAATGTTATGACAGAGAGGTCTGGGGAAGGGTCCTGGTTCCTGAAGCTCCTCAGGTAAGGGGTGGGGGTGGGGGCAATCTCCTGACTTGAGAGTTTACAAAGTACACAGTATGCAAAGTTTAAAAATGGAGTCCATAGTAGGGAAGCTGTTTGCTGTGCTTGAGTCAGCATGAATAGTCAACAGAATTGCCAAGCAAAACTACTCCTAGGGCCAAAAGATAGCTTAGCAAGGTGGGGCTGTCTGCCACCAAGCCCGAAGACTTGAGTTCAATCATCAGGACTCACATAGTGGAGGAGAGGACTAACTCCCGTAGGTTACCCTCTGATTTTCACATCTGTATATGTGCATTTGTGCGCGCGCGTGCACACACACACACACACACACATACGCACGCACACATGCCCGCGCGCGCGCGCGCGCACACACACACACACCTTTTAATACTTGTTCATTGCTTGCGTATAAAATGACTATAATCTAAAGTTTAGACCATGGCAACTGTTCAGAGCACTGTGTGTTGCTGGCACAGATGTAAAATGAACACACTGTGAAAAAAATTAGCTGTAGAATTGGTTACCTATGCAATTATTGAGGGGAATAAAATACTTACATCTATATTAAAAAATATCTATGGGCAGTCACAACATATATTCATGATAGAGAGTAAACAACCTAAATGTCCATGAATGGATAGAAGCAATATATGGGAACTGGGGAGATAGCTCGGTTGGTAAGGTATTTTACCATGCAAGCATGAAGACCTGAGTTTGATCCAGAACTCAAGTAAAAATCTGGACAAAGGGCCAGCAAAAAAAAAAAAAAAAAAGGCTCAGCAAGTAAAGGCACCTGCTACTGGGCCTGGTGACCTGATTTTAATCCCTGGGACCCATGTGGTAGAAAGAGAACTGTCCTTTGACTTCCACACGTGAACTCTGGCACGTGTGCACGTCCTCACCCCCACCCCCAACACACGTTCAAATAAGTGTAAGGGGGATGGTGGTGGCTGTAGTAGCTTTCCTGTTGGGATGAAATACCATGACCAGAAAAGCAATTTATGGAAGAAAGGGTCTATCTCGCGCTTACCATTCCAGAGGGTATCACTTCAGAGGCATGGCAGCGAGCAGCAGCCATGATGGCAGGAGCAGGAAGCTGAGAAATCACATCTTCAACCACATACAGAAAGCAGGAGTGACCTGCAGTGGAACTGGCTATAAGTCTCACAGCCTGCTCTCAACGATGTACTTCCTCCAGCAAGGCTGAACC
This sequence comes from Mastomys coucha, assembly GCF_008632895.1. Taxonomy (NCBI): domain Eukaryota; kingdom Metazoa; phylum Chordata; class Mammalia; order Rodentia; family Muridae; genus Mastomys; species Mastomys coucha. Next base: position 29,094,802 of record NW_022196913.1, read on the forward strand.
ACTCAAATTCCCCAAACAGCATTACCAGCCAGGACCAGTGTGCTCAAACATGCGCACCCATGGGGAGCATTCTTATGCAACCTACAATAGTGGTTGGAGGTTGTGTTCAGATTGGGGAAGGGTCCTTGGGGCTCACTGGTCATCCAGCCAAGCCTAATCAATGAGCCCCAGGCCTCCAATGAGAGAACTTGTCTGTCATGATGGCTGTGAGGAATTAGGAGCACTGGCTGCTTTTCAGAGTACCTGGGCTTTTTTGTTTTGTTTTGTTTTTCAAGACAGGGTTTCTCTGTGTAGCCCTGGCTGTCCTGGAACTCACTCTGTAGACCAGCCTGGCCTTGAACTCAGACATCTGCCTGCCTCTGCCTCCCAAGTGCTGGGATTAAAGGCATGTGCCACCACCGCCCGGCTTTTTTTTTTTTTTTTTTTTTAAATACAGGCATTTTCCTTTCAATCCCCAGAGACTCTGCAATTATTTCTCCAGTCATTTCTCCAGCACACATGGCAGCTGACAACTCTCTGTAACTCTAGCCCTAGGGATTCTGATGCCCTCTTCTGGCCTCTGCAGGCACCACACACACAAGTGGCACACAGATAACATGTAGTCACATACATTAAATAAATGAATAAAGAAACAAGTAAGTCTACCTGTACCTCCTCCCCTACTTCCCCCCCTTTTTTTTTTAAAAGAAAGACCCTGTCTGATAAAACAAGCTGAATGTCTCTGAGGAATGACACCCCAAGTTGACCTTTGTCATCCACATGTGCACCCCCAAACAAGCAAATTATACAAACTATTTAAATATGCACAGAACTAGGTATACATTCAGTGGAATATTATTTGACAATAAAAATGAATCCTGTCACAGAGCTGTAGCGGTCTCCCTCCTCAGCTGCACAGGCCAGGTGGCTGAGGTGAAATGTCATGCTGGCCACTGTCTGAAGGTGTGACTGTCCTCTCTGTCTCTTCTACAGCACCGCGATCGTATTTTACGTACAGAGTGGGTCACCTTTCAAGGTTCTCAGAGCGGCCGATGTGGCCCGCAATCTGCACAAGCGGCTTTCCAAGGAGAAGGAGGCTTTCCTGCTTTTCAAGGTCTTGAGGGTAGACACAGCAGGTATATCTCCCACAGAAATGTTGTAATAAGACAGTCAGACGTGACGTGTTAATCGTGGATGAGTTTTATGGACACAACATGGGCATGGTTGTAGTTTGAATGTAAAACGTTCCCAGTAGTGTCTTTGAACACTTGGATCTCAGCTGGTGGCACTGTTTAGATAATTATGGAACTTTTAGGAGGTGGGGCCTTGTTGGAGGAAGTGGTCCCCTGGGGGGCAGGTCTTGGGGTTTCCTAGCCCAACCTCACTCACACTCCCACACCTCCTACCCCTGTCCACCCTCCCTGCTTCCTCATTGTAGAACAGGTGACCAGCTGCCTCTCAGTCCTGTGGCCACTCCTCGTCTGCCAGAATAGACTGTATCACTTTGAACTGCGAGCCCTTCCCCTTTTAAGTTCAGGACTCTGGCCACAGAAACAAAAAAAGTATCTAATACAGGTGTTTTCCTTTCAACCCCCAGAGACTCTGCAGTTATTTCTCCAGTAGGTTTTTCATGACACATTTACCAACTGCTCTTGTCTTGGAAAGAAATCAGAGAACAGCAGTATCACACACACATCACTGTTTCAAAAACTCTTCCTGCCAGTTTAAAATAGTTAACCACATTTCTTAGCTCTGCTTGTCCCTTCAGGATACCAAACTGATCGATAGTTCCTTGGTCCCTGTCCTTAACTCACAAGTAAATGTTAATGGAGGTAGTCATCTCAGAGTTTCCGGCATATAATATTTGCACAAATTTAATTTGTTTCAGACATGTGTTAATCTAGAGTCGACACTCCCACTCATAACATGGAGTAACTTGGTAATTTGATTTTTTTTTTCAAAGTAGAGTAGTTTGTTTTTCTAAAGCCCAAAGCAGTGATTTATTTATTGTAGAAAATCTGAGAGCTGGGTGTGGTGTGAACACCTTTAATCCCAGCACTCAGGAGGCAGAGGCAGGCGGATCCTGAGTTTGAGGCCAGCCTGGTCTACAGAGTGAGTTCCAGGACAGCCAGGGCTCCACAGAGAAACCCTGTTCTGATTTTTTTTTTTTTTAATTTTGAAAGAGACAAGAAAACAATCTTCTAGTTTGTAGAGTTTAGAATTTCCATCTTCCAAACAGAAATTTTGTTACTATTCTGATGTATTTCTTTTAAGTTGTCCCATCTTTAGGAAAAATCATGTGATCAGATGTTTTGAGTATGCTTTTGTGTGAGCTTGTGTGTGAGAGTGTAGTGAGTATGTTAGTTTGTGTGTGTGTGTGTGTGTGTGTGTGTCTGTGTGTGTGTGTCTGTGTCTGTGTCTGTGTCTGTGTTGCTGGGGTTCAATCTCACATCTTACACGAGCTAGGCTCTACCACTGAGTTACATCACTGCTCTTGCAATGTCTTTAGACTTTCTATCATGCTATTACTATTTCCCCAAATCCTTTAGAATTTCTTTTCCCTGAGATACTCATGACTGCCTGGTCTTCCTCCCTGGATGTGTTCTGCTGTCTCCCAACTGCTCTTCTACCTGTGGATGGTAGGAATGACTATGAGTAGTGTTCAAGTGCTGTGCACACCCAGTTGGTTTCAGTGCACATGTTCTTGTAGGTTATTATATTGGTAAATGTCATGGCTCGTTCTGTGATAGGGATTGGCTTTTCCTACATTTGCTTCCTGATGAGCTGGTAGATGGTGAGAGTTTATGTTCCTGTTTTGGCGGTTATGGTGAAGGCTGAGACAGTCTTTTTTTCTTTTTTATAGTATAGAATAGAGTTATTCAGGGCATGGGGAGGGGAGTTAGGTAGTAGAGGCAGAGAAAGACAGAGAGAGAAAGTAGAGAAGTAGAGGCCAGCCATGACCATGTGGAGAAGGGAATGGGGAGGGAGGGGGAGGAAAGGGGAGCAAGAGAGCAAGAGGCGAGAGAACAAGAGGAGACAGGGTCTTATTATTATAGTCCCGGCTGAGCTGGTACTTTCTGTGTAGCCAAGGCTAGCCTCAAACCTTCAGTAACCATCCTGCTTCAGCCTCTTGAGTGCTAGGATTTTAGGTCTCTGTTATCATGCTTGGCTCATAAGAGAGGTTTTTTTTGTTGTTGTTGTTTGTTTTTTTGTTTTGTTTCTTCGTTTTTTCAAGACAAGGCTTCTCTGTGTAGCCCTGGCTGTCCTGGAACTTACTCTGGAGACTAGGCTGGCCTCAAACTCAGAGGATCTGCCTGCCTCTGCCTCCTGAGTGCTGGAATTAAGGGCACACATCACTATGACTGGCTTCTTGAGAGATTTTTAATTCACCCATTTGTTTTAGGCCTCTACTGTAGAAGCGGAAAAGCAGGGATCTCCTTTTGTCTGTGGTAACCTCAGCTCTGCACCACCTTTTACAGGATGCCTTCTCAAGTGTTCAGGCCATGGTCATTGTGACCCCATCACGAAGCGCTGCATTTGCTCCCAGCTGTGGATGGAGAACCTCATACAGCGTTACATGTGGGATGGAGAGAGCAACTGTGGTGAGTGGTGTGTGTGTGGTCTTGGCTTCTGGTGTGGTCCTTGAAGATATTCATCTCTTCCTGGTTCAGCATCTAGAACCATCCAACAGCATTCTTTCCTGAAGCCAGTGAATCAACTCGCTTAGTTGTACATTAAACCTTGTCCCAGTCTGTCTCTGGAGACTCGTCTGCAAAACCTCCTGTGAGATAGGTTTGGTAGGGGTGTTCTAAGAAACAACTGCCTTGAGACTTTTCCCCTCAGATTGTACCTGCTATGACTTAGGATGTTGGGACTTTATGATGACACACCTCCTATGTATTCTGTTGGGATAATACAAAATGGAAAATGTGGCCCACACTGCTAGAGGTCAGCCTAAGCATGTACCAGCCACAGGAATCACAGTCTTGCCCCATAGCCCATGCTGGTACTCTTCTTCAGTTCCTTTGGAGAGAAAAAACGATGCCCCCAAAGACGCACACACCCAGACACACACACACAGACACAGACACATACAGACACAGACACACACACACACGGATACAGATACATACAGACACACATAGACACAGACACACAGACATACACATACACACACACACACACACACACACACACACACATTACTTTTTTTTTTTAATTTTTGAGACAGGGTCTCATATAGCCTGACTCTGATTTCTCTACGTAGTAGAGGATGACCTTGATCTCCTAATCCTTCTGCTTCCACCTTCTAAGTGCTAGGATTACGTATCTGAGTCACAATACTCAGCTAGAAAACAATTTGTTAATGCCAGTCTACTCCTAAGAGTAGATTTGCCATGCTGGGCATCCCGATGGATGTAAATGTCAGAAGGATGTTAAGAACTGCCTGCTGTGTTGTATTCTTTCTTAACAAACATCAGAAATGAAACCAGCTTCAGGCCACTATTCTAGGGAGATGGCATGATAGTTAATCAGGCTAATGAGACTTTGTTTCATTGGTGTTTTGGTTTGCTTGTTTGTTTGTTTTTAAGACAGCATCTCGCAACATTGTCCTTAAATTCTTTCCATAGACCAGACTGACTTTGAACTCACAGAGATCTACCTGGCTCTAACTTCCAAGAAATGGGATTAAAAGCATATGCCACTATCTTGGGTGCCCACTGGCACTTTTGCCCCTAAGTTAATACTGCAAAGCTTAGGATATAGAAGGGATGAAGAGCAGCTCCTACATTGACCTCTGGCCCTGATAGATGTCTTCATGCCACAGGCAACCATATAGACCCTTGGCTTGCTTTATGAAGGCCATGCTGTAGGTCTGGGGGATATAATCTAGTAAGTAGAGTGTTTGCCAAGTATATCCAAAGCCTTAGACTCTACCTCCCATAGGTAGAGTCTCACATAAACCCATGTGGAGGGTGCACACCCATAATCCCAGTCCTGATGGTCTAGAATAGGAGGATCAGAAGTTCAAGACCATCCTTGGTTATGTAATGAATTCAAGACCAGCCTGGGTTACATGAGAGCCTGTCTCAAAAAAAAGGGGAAAAAAATGGAGGAGAAAGAAAGAAGAGTAAGAGGAGGAGGAAGAGGAAGGGAGGATGGGGAGGAGAAAGAAAAGGAAGAAGAGGAAGAGAAGGAGGAGGAAAAAGAGGAAGAGGAGGAGGAAGAAGAGGAAGAAGACAATGACAAAAGTCCCATACTGATCTTTTTAGGGGCAAAGGTTGTTATGATTCTTGGGATTCTGGAATGAACATTTTAATATTTCATACATTTGTAGGTAGGAGGCATAGCTGCTTCCCCAATTCTTTTTCAGTTAATTTGGATTTCCTGTTCTCACGTCCACCTGAACTATGTGCCTGAGGTCTGAGTTATGAGCCTCCTGAGGTCCCTTCACCAAACAGACAAAGCCATCTGTCTGCTGTTCTGATTGGCACCTGGCTCTTTCGTCTGCCCCCTCAGTGGTTCCTGCACCACAGCTGGCTGCTGCTCAGATGTAACAAAGCTGGTTAGCAAACCGTTTATCATTGTGCACTCTGGCCTTTTCCTCTGCAGAGTGGAGTGTGTTCTACGTGGCAGCTCTGACACTGACCCTAATGGTGCTAACTGGAGCTGTGACTTGGCTATGCATCTGCTGCTGCAGGAGGTACCTAATATGCTTGGCCGTTCATTGTGTGCAAAGAAGACGCTTCGCTGGGGTGATGGACAGCTTCGGGCTTTTTTTGCTTGGGTTTATCTCACTGCTTCACTGGTTGATTAACTCACAACCAGGTTTTAAAATAAACTGGATTTTATGAGCACAGTGATTGCCCTTTACTCTTCTAGGCATGTGTGTCTAAGTAAATGGAGCAATACTGGAGGCAGCTTTTTCTCACTGAACCTTTTACCTTCTAGTAGGGCCTCCAATTCTATATCAAATCTACTATATATAAATAATATTATATAATATATACAGATAAAATTATTTATATATAAATACATTATACAATATTTACAGATAAAATTATATATGTGTGTATATATACACACACACACACATATGTATGCGTGTGTATATATATGGTAGGAATTGAACCTAGTGTCTTATATGTGCAAGGCAGACACTCTATCCCTGTTATATTCCCTGGTCCCAAACCCCTAATAGTAACTCTGTCTTAACATGTCACAGAGCTGTGCCCAGGTGGACTTCTATGTCTCAGCAGAGAAAGACATTGTAGAAATGTGTGGGTCTAATTTGTAGATGTAGTTATATGAAGTGACAGTTGGATCAGTCTGAATCCTTTAGTCCATCTAAACCTTGAAGGGAGGCGATGGCATACCCAAAGGGACCCTTCACTTTAGAGTTTTCTTCTTTTTCTTCTGAGAATGGAGGTGACTTCTGAGAGGCCCCTAGGCTGCCTCATTGTCAGAATCTCCCAGAGCCCCATGCTCAGCCTTCATGAGGAGTTTTGTAAGGAAAGATACCACTAGACCTCAGAAAAGAGTGGTAGGCTAGTCTTCCTATATGAAACACTGTATTGTCTAAAGATGTGCTTTTAAAAAGGCATACTAAAACTAATAGCTATTTCCACAAATCCTGCTTACTTTCTCTGAGACTCACTTGTGATTGCATTCCCAGCATTAGGGGTGAGCCGAGACCTTAGGGAGAGGCCCAAATCCCAGAGCCATGTGAGATAGGGTCCCCTACTGAGTGTGGCTGTGGATATTTTACATCTCAGGGTTGTGGTTAGCGAGTAAATGGTCCTGACTTTGAACATCTACTGAGCATTTGCCATTTTGACCCATAATGACAGGCTCTCACTGTACTGCTGTATTTGACCCTCCCAATGACCACAGGAGAAAGGACATGGGACACAGAAGTCTCAAATAGTACTCTCAAAGTCCCCAGCTAGCAAGTACTAAGCTGAGACCAAGAAGCCCTTGCTGTTAATGATACATGATCAGAACAGTTATTGCCTGATCAATGTAGACCTTAGTGTTGTGGTTCCTTGGTCTGTCTGCTTGTTTTGACACAGCGTTTCACTAGGTAGCTGTGTGTTCTGGGACTGGCTAGGTAGAGCAGGCAGACCTCAAACTCAAAGAGAGCTGCCTGTCTCTGCTTCCTGAGTTTAGTGTAGTTTTAATGAGTGTTTTCAAGTGATCCTTTGCAGCTTACTGTGAGACACAAAGGATCATCCCAGTTTTTATGTCTTGTGGGGAAAAAAAATCAAAGATAGAGTTATTTCTAAGATAAGTGTGGGGCTTCAGTGTCTCACTTCTTCTGTGTGCTCCTCCCTCCGGTTGCTGGTTTCAGTCCTGTGTCACTGAAACATTCTTAGTTAGCACTAGTTTAGAGGACTCTTGCTCACCCGGCCGGGTCTTTCTGAGGGAGGTCTTACTGGTGGGGAAAGGTGCCTGGGCCGCATACAGGTGTTAAGCATTGCTGGACTAGACTCCGGCACCTCAGTCTCAGGGGAAGATCTCAAGTGCCATTCTAAGCATCTGATCTAGCATTTCATTGTTTCCTTCAGACGGAAAAGAACTAAGATAAGGAAGAAAACAAAGTACACCATTCTAGACAACATGGATGAACAGGAAAGAATGGAACTGAGGCCCAAATATGGTAAGACACTTGCCTTTGAACACCTTACTTAGGCATTGGCCAGAGAGTCAAGCTGGGTGAAAGGGAGACTAAAGCGGAATCAATAGTTAGGACAGAAAAGCAAGCCTGGGAGTCCGCAAGGCAAGACAAACAGCATCAGTCCCCTGGGCAGGATGCCTGAGAACAGGCCCATGGTAACTGTATCAGGAAGTTAATGAAAAATTGGCGAGTACTCTGAGGCATTAATGGCTGAGGGATTGCAAGTACTTACAGGAGGATGAGCCTCTGCCAAGTGACCCCAGGCAAGGGCTTCTCGTCTGTAGGAGTGTCCCTGGTGTCTGGTTCTTCTCTACTCTGTCTTGGAGGGAGGCGGGGCCTGTGGCCCACCAAGCATTTTCACCTGACTTTTCCCTTTCCATCTGGCCAGACATGAGGCAGCAAGACATCTGGCCTTTAAAAGTAACCACTTCCCTTAGCTCAGTCAGCTGGGGCACTTGAGAAGATTGTCCTCTCACAGCGTATTGACCCTTATGTTCAGAATACCTCCCGTCCACCTTAGTTAACCTTTGGGTTCTTACATATTTACTATCACTTTATTACATATTTACTATCACTTTATTACATATTTACTATCACTTTATTACATTATTACTATATTACTCAGAGGCACTGTAATGTGCCTCTGAGGTTGCTCAGTGCTGATTCTGTGAGTTTTCCATAATTTTGGGTTTGTAGGTCACTTAAATTCTTATAGAGAAGCATGGTCACTTTCAAAGTTGTGAGACACAAAATATTGTCAACAGGGATGAAGTCTGTAGTATAACCAATTTAAATGTATCCCTGACTAGCTTACAAATAAATGAGACTAAGATTACTGTTATTTTATGGCTTTGATAATTACTTGGAGGGGGGTGGAGTCACTCCTAATCTACATTTCTAACTGCTGACCTGGCTACCTCCCCATCAATGTACCCAAATACTTGCTGTTTCTCCTGGTCACATGCTAGTGGTACATCTCCTCTCATGGCTCCTTCTCCTCTCCACCTCATTCTCTACTTCTCCCTCCCCTAATCAGATAAAAAAAAACCACTAATCCCCCCAGTAACTGGCTATAGTCATTTTTATTTAACCAATATTTTTTTAATTAAGGAACAAAGTTTGCACAGCAAAGCTGATAAAGTGAAAATTAGCTCATAGGCCTAGACCTTCAGCACAGAATTTAGTATTATAGTACATAGCAACAGACCAATCCACCCCCCCTAAAATATGAGGAAGGATCCTTGTCATGAAGAGCAAGGATAACACCTTCTAGTAGGTGATGTGTGTGTGTGTGTGTGTGTGTGTGTGTGTGTGTGTTGGTTTGAATAGGAATGGGTCCCCATAGACTCCTATGTTTGAATGTTTGGTCCATAGGGACTGGAACTATTAGGAGGTATGGACTTGTTAGAGGAAGTGTGTCACTGTAGGGTGGGCTTTGAGGTCTCAGAAGCTCAACCCACTTTCACTTCTGCTGCCTGAGGATCAAGATGCAGAACTCTCAGCTCCTTCTCTAGCATCATGTCTGCCTGCATGCCACCATGTTTTCTGTCAAGATGACAATGGACTAAACCTCTAAAGCTGTAAGCTAGCTCCAAGTTAATGTTTTCCTTTATAAGACTTGCCATGGTCATGACATCTCTTCACAATCATAGAAACCCTAACTAAAGCAGGTAAGGATGGGGGAGGGGAGAGTGCAAAACAGCTGACTGTGTGTAGAGAGTGTGGTTAAGTTGTGACCAAAACCTGACAAGCAACAATGTAAGAGAGCAAGTGACTTGGACCAATAGGTCATTTTTCAGTGACAGGGTGCTAAGGGGATGACCAGGGGGATGATATGATAAGGAAGATAGGAAACCTGGGGTCAGGAGATTGTATATAAGCTATGTCTTATGCCAAGCAAGTTTGTTAGGAATCACAGCATCTTACATACAGTCTCCTGAAAGAAAAAAATATGATAGTGTTATCCAAAGCTATCATATAAAGTCAGCAGGGAGCTGATGAAGCAATGTTGCATGAAGGGAACACAGGTATCTCAAATGCACCACAGACCTAGCATACATGGCCTTTGGACTGATAAACAAACTTATGGGAAGAGTTGAGTTCTCAGCATGAAGACACAGCTCCCTCAAGGCCTTGCGCTCAGGCCATTTCTGGCTATGCCAAACATATTTCTAGTTTTGACAAGGAACTATGTGCCTTCTCCACACCTCAGGGCACCAGGGAAAGCTTTGGCTTGGCCTACCCGGAAGGGTTTATATTGGTTAAGTGTTTGAGTATATGGTCCGTCTTGGTAGGGAAGGCCTGGCTGCCCGAGTAGTTCTTGACTATAGCAATGGTACAGTACCTGAGGACAGTTGCTCATATCTGTGTGGGTCTAGGGATGCCAGCACTGAGCTGTTTTCTCCCTGTTCTCTCTCATTCAACCCAAGACCACAGACCATACAATGGTGTAGCCTACACTCAGGGCAGATTTGTCCCTAGTCAGTTAACCGTCTCTGGGTGAGTTCTTAAAGTCACACAGAGAGATGTACATGACTAATGAGTTAAGCGGTGTCTGTCAAATTGACAACGGAAAATAAGCACTCATTAGAGGCCCTGCAGAAGGTCACAGAGAATTCCAACAGCAGCTGCAAATCTATTGAGTGCTCACCACTTATGTCGCAGGAGTTAATGCAAAGGTGTTGTAAAAGTGCTTTAGTCCTAAGAGGTCGGGGTGCTTAGGGTTGGTTAGCTCACCAACCTTCTACTTGATTCATGTCCCCCTTCTCACAAACCCCTTACTAGTCACAGAAGCCCATTGTTCTTACAGTGGTTTAGAACTTCACTCAGCCCCACATTGCTGCCACCCCATACTGCCTAATACCTTTCCATACCCCCCACCATTGTCTCAGATATCTATAATCCCACCTCTAAACTTACAGTAGTAAGTGTCCTTGTTAGCACACTTTGTCCATTTGAATCTAAACCCCGTGAGTCAAGCAAGCACTATGATTATTCTCCATTCTGTAGGAGAGGTACTAGGATGGAGAAAAGCTTAGCGGATGGTCCAAGGAGCATGGGCTGGGGCAGGCTGTCAGCCTCAGAGCTGGTCTCTGTTCCTCTGTGTGCCCCACCCTGTCTGTGAAAGTCTATTCTGGCTCCTGTAACAACAGAAGAGAATGGGGACTTAAAAACTACACGTGTTTATTTGTCCAAAGTTTAGAGTTGGATATCCAAGGTCAAGGTAGCAAATTGAATTTGATGAGGCCATTTCTTTCCTGGCTCACTACTTTCTTCTTGTATCTTTGCATGGTAGGAGGAGCAAGGAAGGTCTCTGGTCTATTTATGCTTCTGTCTCTTGCCTCCATGATCTTGTTTTTGTCCCGCCTCCCTCTGTAAGGGGTTTTGCAGCATATGTTACACACTTGTTCCACCTCTGTCTTACTGATGTCTCCAGCCGTTTCTTGTGTCTTCTTCATAAGGTACTTGAAGTGGTGGTTCTGTTAATCTGCTCTAAACTCCCACAGTGGGTGCATGTGTGCTCCTTGCTACCTGCTCAAATGTTTTGGATTCATGAATGAAAGAAACACACACACACACAGGCAACCTTATTTTTTTTATTATTAATCAGTGGAGTCTGAAAGGCTATTAATCTAGCTTTGGTAAAGTACTGGCTACTATTATCATTGTCACAGGCTTGAAATATTTAATTTCATTTGGTTGTCTTTTTTTTTTTTAAGTTTTATTGCATTATAATGAAAAAAGTTACATGATTTCAATTTATCTGAATTTGTTAACATTTAAAAACATATTTTAAGTAAATAGAATTAAATCACATTCTTGTTCCCTTTGGTACCCCAACTCCTCCCAGAGACCCTCCTCAATACCTACAGTACCTTTTTTGTCATATTCTTTAAAATTTATAAAATATTATAACAATAAAAATTAGTATTATAAAAGTTGTTTGATATAAAACAACAATCAATTTAACAATCTTATGTGTATGCTTGTCTATGGGAATACTGAAAATACATATGTTTTTCTCAATATAAATTTTAAATAACTCCAAATGTATTAACTGTATATTTCAAAATAATACATCACTACTAATATTTTCTTATGAACATAAATATATAAAGTGTTTTTGTTTGTTTTATATTTAGTAGAACTTAAAATCTTGGCTCTTAGTGTGATAACTTGATACAAGAGTTACAAATGTCAAGCAAAGCATTCAGTCTCACTCTTTGTTATTCTCTTACAAACCCCCTCCCAATTTAATTGTCTACATTTCTTTTGAGTATATGAATACTTTTAAAATATGTAAGCTGTTCTGAAAATCATAGTATAGTATAAAAACATAAAATAAACACTATTACTAATAGAGAGGCTGAGATAGGAGAAGCAAGATCTCAAGACCATTATGTTGTACACAGCAAGACATTGTCATAATCAAACAAGCTGAAAGTATATATGGATTGTATAATATTGGACCTATTTCTCCAATTACCAAATTAGAGAGACCATTGGATGACAATTAACAAATTTCTAATTCCTCATATTTCAATCAATTAGAATATATTGGTAATGTTAATTTTCATATTAATATATTAAGAAAAAGTAATTGTCACTTCCTGTTGTTTTTGTTGTAAGACGTGAAATTAGGTTTGTGTGGATTTGTTGAAAGATTACCTTCTTGCTTCTTCTAGGATGTAGTTTTGCT
>NW_022196913.1:29108347-29112116 GCF_008632895.1 Mastomys coucha
CTGTGATCCTGATTGTATCAGAACTCCTCAGAGTCAAGCTGTCTCTGTGATCCTGTGATTCTGGGATCTGTGACCCTGGGCTTATTAGAGCACCTGAGAGTAGAGCTTCCTCTGGATGTTTTGGGAATGACTGCAGAGTTTTCGCCCAGCCTACCAGCCAGCCCAGACAGACCAGAAGCAACCCAAGCCACTGGGCTGGCAGAGTTTCTGTGTGCCTGGGTCCTGCTGGTCCCAGTTACTCCTGGTGTTGGGACAGATGTTGTGTCCTCCTCACCTCTGATCCTGGGTGTGATAGAGTGCCTGGGAGTGGAGCTTCCTCTGGGTGTTGTGGGACTGGCTGCAGAGCTTGTGCCCGAGGTCTGCTCAGGGCACCAGCTCAGACAGACTGGAAGCCCTTATTTTTAATATGCCCTAAGCAGCTCAACAACTGGACTACTTCCACCCTTCTGCATTGCTAATGCCAGCTCTCTGATATTCATGAATTATTACTTACTAAAGTTTTATATTTCATCTCTGTTACCCCAGGGGCCACTCTTCCCTGATTCTTACAGGGTTGTATGCTTTTTTTTTCCTTGCAGCTCTCAGGCTTGATATTTCTGCTTCCCTGTCATGGCAATTCTGAAAACTCTTCCTCTCTGGTGGTTCCCTTGCCTGGGAAATCTAAGTTCCCACACCCATCTCCCCGCCCAACAATTGGCTGCTGGCAACTTTATTTAGCGCCAACTGAGAGCAAGCATCCTCAGTGTCTTAGGTCCCCATGTGATTTTGGGAGCCGAATTAACACATATAGTTTTAGAACCAATTCACAACAGGTACTAATTTTCTCCACAGGCTCTCTGCTCAGTAACATCACCTTGGGGTAGGTTTCAGTGTAAGAGTTTGGGGACACCATAGTAGACCACAGTATCCTCCAAGTCTATAAGACTCCCCTCTGCTTCCTTCTTTTTTGTATACTGTGATTTCCTCTGTGCATGGATTAAAATCCGCCCTTTCCAGCTGTTTTAGCTAAGGCTTCCATTGCTGTGAAGAGACACTATGGCTATTGCAACTTTTTTTTTTTTTTTTTTTAAATATAAAGACCATGGGTCTAATGTTCTCTTTCTTTCTTTTTTTTTAAAAAAAGATTTATTTATTACTATATATAAGTACACTGTAGCTGTCTTCAGATGCACCAGAAGAAGGCATCAGATCCCATTACGGGTGGTTGTGAGCCACCATGTGGTTGCTGGGATTTGAACTCAGGACCTTTGGAAGAGCAGTCAGTGCTCTTACCTGCTGAGCCATCTCGCCAGCTCAGGCCATTGCAACTCTTAAAAAAAGAAAGCATTTAATTGGGGCTTGCCTACAGTTTAGAGGTTTAGTCCATTATAGTCAGGGTGGGAAGCATGAAAGCGTGCAGGCAGACACAGTGCTGGAGAAGGAGCTGAGAGTTCTACCTCAAAACCCTCCCCCAGAGACCACTTCCTCCAAGGCCTACTCCAAACAAGGCTGCACCTCCTAATAGTGCCACTCTCTGTGGCTCTACGGTAGCCATTTTCATTCAAACCCTCGAAGTGGTGTTCCTGTCTTGTGCCTCTCTGGCCTTATTCCTTGTTTCTCACTTGTCATTCCTCACTATCTTTTTTTTTTTTTCTGTAAATACTTCTGGATGCTTCTAAACGTTCTATGCTCTCCCTCTGACCTCCTACCTTGACATCCCTCTGTGTCCAAATCCATCCTACTTAGAACTAATTCCAGATGCCAGGGAATGTACATATCCTCTTGATTCATGCAAGAGTTTTATTTCTTCTTAGATATTTTTGAGTCATGTCTTAGATCTATGTTTTAACTCCTTAGTTAGACACTATACATCTCTTCAAAAAATTTTAAGCATTAGTATCGATGAGATGGCTCAGTGGGTAAAGGTACTTGTCTCAAGCCTAACTACATAAGTTCTATGACTGGTGGTGTTTGGAGAGAACTAACTCCTACTGTTTCTATCCTCTGGCCTCCACATGAATGCCATGGTCCTGCACCCCCAGTAACCTTTAGATTTTCCTGTTAGACACGATGACATCAGGGATCATATCTTAATTCTCTTCTTTGTTTCAATCCCCCAGAATTCAAATCATCTATCAAAAATATTTAGTGGGGTTAAACTTCAAGGTCATGATAGCATTTCTGTGTTGAGAGCTCACTTTGTGCTAAAAGCTGGGGGGCAGGCTTCACAGTGAAGGGCTTGTCAGGCAGTTTCATTCAGTCCTTACCACAAACCCATGGGTGTGAGCGCTGTCACCTTCCAGGAGATGAGAAGAGGTTAAGTATTCTGTGGTAACTGGAACTCAAATTCAAGGTTGGCTGACACCTGAAGCCTCTGTCATGCCAACACTCCTGCCAGGTAAGTGACAGCTTGAAAGGCCAGTTAGAGGGCAATCCACATTCCTCCCTGGAACACTGGGGAGCAGACAGACAAAAGGACAGCTGAGAGAGGAATGTGCTGCCTGTCTTCACACTCTTCCTGCTTCTCCCCAGGGATCAAGCACAGGAGCACAGAGCACAACTCCAGTCTGATGGTGTCTGAATCTGAGTTTGAAAGTGACCAGGACACGCTATTCAGCCGAGAGAGAATGGAGAGAGGGGTCCTGAAGGGTTCCGTGAATGGCTCTGCCAGAAATGGAGTTTCCTTTGGTTGTTACTCAAAGGACAGATAACAGGCTTCTGTGGAGGGACCTCGTGAGCCTGTGGCTCAGCACCGGATGGTGGGAGTTAAAACACAAAGCTGATTCCTGCTCGGTACAGTGAGTGCATTGGCAGCCTTTCCCTGGAGCCTTGCTCTGCACTCCACATAGTGATAAAAGTCCCAGGTTCTTGGAACTTTCAAGACACAAAACAAAATCTTGCTTATTCAACTGATGCTCGTCCATAGAGAAAAGGGGTGCATAAAACCTCTGTGGAATCTACTGGGAAGTTTTGTGTCTCTGTAGTGGACACTTTATTATATTTATTGTCCATGATGAAATTAGGCTAACACCTCTTTCTACTTCCCTGTAGGAAAGACAAGTTAACGAGGGTTGATTTCTCTGTAGACGCTGTGACTGCCTTTAAGAACCTTCCAGAAGTGGCTCCTCAAGGGACCTGCAGGATTAGCTTGCAGTTCATCTTTGAGGCAGGAACCTTCTGTGTGCAGCTTCCTGTCTGTGATGCAGCCAGCTGTGTCTAGCTCAAAGTTCAGGAGCATCCGAATGTAAGGACAGAAGGCAATAGAGATGGGGAGGGGGTGAAGGACCTACAGGTCAATGTTGAATGTTTAACAGTTTTCTTATTCACTTTCTCTAAGAAAAAGAAACCAGAGTGGGGCTTCTTTCAGCCCTGGTGGACATTCATACTGACTGCTTATTGCTGTAACTTTTTTGAGTATGCACTGCCATGGAAGATGGAGAGGACTCGGTGAACACAGACATATCCCTAAGCTCTGAAATACACTCCTAATGAGGGGAGTGTGGTCACCATGCTCTGAGCTCCTGCAGGGACTTTCCATTGAAATGACTGGACAGAACAGTCACCATTTATGCTTAAAACCTTATTTAAGGGACCAGAGAAATGGCTATATATAAGAACCTCACTGCTCTTGCAGAAGACGACTGTGGTTTAGTTCCTTGCACTCACATGATGACTTTCAACTGTCCAGAACTCCACTTTCAGGGGGTCCAGGGCCCTCTTCTGGCCTGCAGCAGCAGCAGGAGTGTACAAAGTTCATACATGTAGGCAAAATACTCAAGCACATAAAAAA
>NW_022196913.1:29112129-29114621 GCF_008632895.1 Mastomys coucha
AAAAAAAAAAAAAAAAAAAGAATATTTAAGCCGGGTGGTGGTAGCTCACGCCTTTAATCCCAGCACTTGGTAGGTAGAGGCAGGTGGATTTCTGAGTTCAAAGCCAGCCTGGTCTACAGAGTGAGTTCCAGGACAGCTATACAGAGAAACCCTGTCTCGAAAAATACCAAAAAAAAAAAAAAAAAAAGAATATTTTATGGTAGTTGTCCAACTGCCCATGGTCCCAAGGCTGTTGGCCTTGGCAATGCCCTTGGCATTTAGAGAGTGGTACTGTACTCTTAGCTTCAGGAAAGGAGAGCAAAGTGGAGCAGAAATTCAGTGCTAGCCTTGGCTATACAACAAGTTTGAGGGCAGCCCGGATTATATGAGATCCTATGTTTAAAAATAAAAAAGAAAAGGTAGGATAATTAGAACCACAACTGAAATTTTAGTAATTATTTGTTCTGGAATTTTCTATTTCTGGGCTAACTGAAAACTCAAATAAAATGAAATAAAATAAAATCAGAGGGCCCAGTGTATTACACTTTACTGGTGGAATGACTGAATTAAAGTGTGTAGGAATGTACTTTTTTAAAAAAGTAATATGTTTATGTCTATACATCATAGTTCAATATTATCTATAATGTTAGAGGAACAGTGATTTTTTTTTTAAGCACTAGTATTTAGCTTCATAAACAGAATCTTTCCTATCCACAGACCAGGCTAATGTTATTTTTGTGGGTAACTGGACATTTCTGGCACAGAGAATCCAGCCCAAGTCGGAACAGTAGAACATGATGCCAAAGCCTGTGATCCCCTGCTGCTTTATGTGCTTGAGTGTGCATTGCTCATAGTTTTCCAATTAATCTCGACAGAAAGCATTCCTATGTTGTATACCCCCACTGAAGGTCCAGAGAGCATAAGTAATTTTCACAAGGTCAGAGTCAGTGGTGGATCTGGTAATTGAGTGCCAAGACCTACTTCCCAATGCATGAAGAAGTCCAGGCATGTTGGAGGGCAAATCCTGGAGAACCTTCTAGACCCCTGAAAGTTCTGTTGCTAGGATGAAGAGGAAAGCTTGAAAGATAAAGTGGGAGGTCATGGACCCAGTGTCTTCCACTGGAGCACACTATAAGCCACCCTCCCCCTAGGTTTGCAGTGGGGTTTGCTGGTTCTGTCCCTGACTATATCTATCTCAGCCTGGTCTATCTGATCCATCCATCACAAAAGAACCTTGAATCTGTAGTGAATCAGAAATAAATATCACAATGGTTACTAGAAAATGGATCCTGTCTTGTGACTCACTTGTTCCGTGGGGACTAAAAAGAGGGTAGGCTAGCCCCTCAGCATCCACCTTGCTCTGTGTTTAACCCGTGATCTTGGGGCCTGAAGACTCTAAGAGCTGTTGACAAACAGAGAAACAACTCTCTAGAGCAGTGGTTCTCAGCCCTCCTAATTCTTAATACAGTTGTGACTGAACTACACATTACTTCATTGCTTCTTCATAACTGTTATTTGGCTGCTGTTATGAGTCATAATGCAATTATCTGATATATAACTCCTATGGAGCTTGCAACCCACAGGTGAGAGACTGTTGTAGCACGTGGGAGAGAGCATTTGATAGGGCTCAGAGGCTGAGAGCACAATGAGTTACTGCTTTACAAAATGATTCAAATGCCAGCATTCCTCAACTGAGTATGTTTAAAACACCTTAAAGAGAGATGGTTTGTAGAATCTGGCCAGCGGTTCTACTCGGGTCGTTGGGTTTCTTCAGACTGGAGGTTAGGCTAGACCTGCGGAATCAAATGGGCGGAGAACAAAAGAAAGAGTCAGTACGCTAAGTAAATGTATCAAAGCATCACTTTACTCGGGGTGTAATGAGTTTATATATCCAGGCACAAAAGTGAAACCACAATATCTAAACATAATATATGCATAATGTAAATACAACAGCAGACGTGGAGACGTCAGGTTCTCAGCGGATTCCTTTCTCAGGCAGTCAGTTCTGTTTATGGTCAGCAATGCCCTCAAACAGGAGGCGTCTCAGGAGCTAACTATAAGTCCATTCCAGGAGGCGCTGCAGTGTTGTGGGCCATTGTTTAACCCCACAGGCAGCCAGATTCAGTCCCAGGTGTAAGCTCTGCTTTCAGAGCTCAGGCAGAGGGGTGGAGGAGGCAACAATGGTTCAGCGGTTGAGAGCACCGACTGGTCTTCCAGAGGTCCTGAGTTCAATCCCCAGCAACCTCGTGGTTGCTCACAACCATCTGTAATGGAAGCTGATGCCCTTTTCTGGTGCGTCTGAAGACAGCTAGCAGTGAGGAGCAGCCTTCACTTGTGATTCTAGCACTTGGAAGGCAGGAGCAGGAAGACCACCATCCACGCTACATGCTGTGTTCAAGGCCAGCCCAGGCTACACACCTGTCTCTAGCAAGTAACAACCATCCAAAAAAACAAAGAAACAAACAAAAACAACAAAAACAAACCCCTGTGGCCTCCCACTTCCCCATGCCTGC
>NW_022196913.1:29115999-29117482 GCF_008632895.1 Mastomys coucha
AAAAAAAAAAAAAGAAAAGAAAAGAAAATGGTGACAGGGATCAACAGGGAAAGACCCCTGCTGCCACGCCTGAAGACTTAGGTTCGATTCCCTGGACCCACATGGTAGAGGGAAAGAACCAATGCCCAAAAGTTGCCCTCTGGCCTCCACACAAACTATCTGGCAGTGTATGCACATGCGAGCATGCACACACACACACACACACACACACACACACACACACACACGCGCTCGCGCACACACACAATCATAATTTAAAAATATGTATTCCTCAACACTTCCTTCACATGGTGAGGAGGACTTTTTTTTTTTATTTTAACATAACCAAGATATCTTGGATTCTGAGTCTTGATTTTATTCTTCTAAATGTATTATTTTCCACATGTTTTGACAAGGTGTTGATTCTTGTATTAAATACATATGCTGATCTAAGGAAAAGTCTTCTCATTTGCTCTAGAATTTCTTTGAAGGAGAAATATATTTTCCTTTTGCTAATGTAGGTAAATCTGGGAATATAGTTAAGGAACACTGGCCTGAAGTTACACACTTCTGCACAGCTGCCACTTACAAGCCTTTCCAGCAGAGGACAGAATGTCCTCTAACCCTGAGAGATAAACCTGCTGAGAAAGGTCAGTTCAAGCAGCCAGCCAGGCACCAGGGAGGGCAATTTAGTCCTCTGGTCCTCCCTGTAGAGAGTTTCCTGAGATGGGTGTGGAGACTGTCACCTATTTTCTTATGCTCCACGTGCTAAAAAAAGGATGGCTTTTTATGTTCTTACTGTAATCTTTTTTCTTTTTTTCTCCTTCAGTATTGGAGATAGAAAGCCTGGAATCTGGTGTATGGTAGACAAGCTCTCTACCACTGAGTTATATCTCCAGCTCTGGGTTTTAGGATTTATATGGTTGAAAAAAAAAATGGAAATGCTTTCATCACATGCCTAATATGAATTTCAAATTTGTGTCTGTAAATGGTTTTTGGAGCATAATCATTCATGTGTTTATGTATGAATGCCCCCATGGTTGCTCTTGTCTTACAAAAAAGGTTTTTAAGAGACTGTTATAGGGATTGTCTGCAAAGACTAAAACACTTAGCCAGGTATAGTGGCACACTCCTTTGATCCCAGCACTGAGCAGGTAGAGGCAGGCAGATTTTTGAGTTCAAGGCCAACCTGGTCTACATAGTAAGTTCAAGGACAGCCAGGCTCCATAGAAAGAGCCTGTCTCAAACCAAAACAAATCAAAACAACCCCCCCCACACACATATATACCAAATGAACAAAGATTAAAACTATTATTATCTATCTATACTGGGAAAACAAACACAATTTCTGGAGCTCACAGGACTGGAAGACCAAACAGTTTTTCCTGAGGACAGTCAGCTTGAATTGACTGGTCTCAGCTCAGCGGCTTTCTATATTAAAGGACATTCTGTCCTCTGCTGGAAATTTTCCTTTGCTCTCTCTCTCTCTCTCTCTCTCTCTCTC
>NW_022196913.1:29117492-29125906 GCF_008632895.1 Mastomys coucha
TCTCTCTCTCTCTCTCTCTCTCTCTCTCTCTCTCTTTCTCTCTCTCTCTCTCCCTCCTACCCCTTTTTTCTTTTTTGAGACAGTATAGCCCTGACTGGCCTGCAATTTATAGAGATCTTCCTCCCAAGTGTGCTGGGATTAAAGGCCTATGCCACCATGCACAGTCCTGACAGTATTTATAAAAAAATAAAACCAATTTACGACTGGGGGAATGCAGACCAGAATGCTTACCTACATGTGAGAACCTAAATTCAGTTCACAGCTCTGAGGGAAAAGTCATTTTTTTAAAAAAAGGTATATTGAGGTATAACTCACTTAGAATAAACTACACAAACTAAGTATAATGTGATAGATTTTGATGCATGGCCATGCCCTGGAGCCGTCTCTGTAACCGAGCTAATGAGTATATCCCCCTGAAAGATTCTGTGCAACCCTTCATAGACACACCTTCCCTTAAATCGCACTACCAGACGTCCTTGAAATTTCTTGTTTTGTAGAATTAATGCTGAATGTATTCGTTTTTGGATCGTCTCCACCAAGAAGTTGTTTCCATCAGTCTATTAGTAATTTTGTTGGGGTAAATTGTGGAGGTCCCGCTCTGAGATCCGGAGTGCTATTCATTAGGTCTATGAACTAAAAGTCTCCTTGATCACCACCGTCTTGCAAGAGTTCTGTATTTTACTGACTTTTCGAAAGGTAAATGAACCAATTACGTAATCATCCCAACTACAATGACCTTCGGTCGCTGTTTGGATCGAAAATGTCCCCGAAAGGCCAATGTGTGGGAAGACTTGATCCCCAAACCCTGCCACTGCTGGACACACTGGAAGGTTTAAGAAGTGGGGTCCGGTGGAAGGAAGTGACCTCACTGGGTGCGTGCCTTCCTCGCTCTGCTTCTCCACCCGCCGGAGCCGTTTTCCTTCAGCCCGGCACTGTTGATGCTCATTCTGGCCCCAGCCCCAAAGTAAACTGTTCAAAGCAGTGGACTAGACTGGTGAGTCAGAATAGATCCTTCCTTCTTGTAAATTCATCAAATCGCAGGTAGTGTGACCAGTGACAGATAGCCCATTAACCCATTTTTCCTTATGAAAACAAATGAAAACTTAAAAAAGAAAAATGTTCTCAGAGTTGTAACTATGTATGTGTTCCCCCCTCCCCCTTTTCTTTTCTAGGTTAGCTTCCTCCCTTGCCTCAGAACACACTTCGTTATTTCTTAGAGGAAGAGGCTTCCGGCTCTCCTGCATTCTGCTTTCCCTTGGCTGACGTGACTCTTCGGAGGCAGAGAGGTCTGTGGACCACCCAACCCGTGAAGGAAATTGCCCCTGGTATGGACATGCCAGTGTCTGGCTGTGTCTCTGGTTCCTTGGGAGTTGGCTTGGTCTCTGACCTTGGGACTTATGTAACCCTCATCAACTGAATCTTTCTGAACTCATCAGCAAGCCAGGGGTTGGAGGAGGCCTTCTGAGCAGCCCTTGGGGGATCACCCAGGATCCTCTTTGTTGTGGCTCCCTGGGAAGAAAGCCCCACTAGGAGCTTAGTAGCCACATAGCAGAGTAAGCGGGGCTGTTTGTGCCTCTGTCAGTTGCCACTCAGGGGCGGTTCCCTGTGCACTCTGCAGGGGGTTTGGGAGGGCGGGGGAAGACGTCAGGCCTGGGAGCGAAGGCTCCATATTGTGGTAGTGCGCGAAGCCCACAGTCAACACTTTCTGTCTTGGTGATTTGTGAAGCAGTATCACCCTTCTGCCTTCATCATGTCCAGCTGGGACCCGAGAAGAACTCAGCCTTGAAGTCTGGGAACTCGCCCTCGTCCTGGTCCTGGTCTCTGCTCAATGCTGATCAAGGGTCTGCCTGGAGTTCTCACTGCCAGTTGCTCCTTAAATGGACTCTCTCCAAGCGTTGGGGATGGGGAGGGAAAGCTCATGTCAACATTCTAAGTCCAAACTTGAGGACAGACAGTTTCCTGGGTACAGGGGAACCTGGGGTCAAAATCTGTACGTTGAACTCCTTACTCCCAAATTCTAGAATGAGGACGAGATGAGCCCCTTAAGAGTGGCTCAAAATGAAGCCGTCGAGGTGGGTCCTAATCCAATTTTACTGGTGTCATAAGGTGACTAGGCCCCACAGTGGGATTTGGGGAGGGCACCTAGTGGGGAACTAGGTGGAGAGGAGCGGGCCACCTGTGGGCCCAGGAGGCGAGGTCATATAGGACATTTCCAGAACTGATTAAGGCTTTGCCTTCCTGGAAGCAACCACCCACGAATTCAATGGATTAATGCTACCCCTTAGGGGTGAGTCTATTGTAAAAGGCCAGTTTGCTTAGGTCTTTTGCATATTATGCTCTATACGGATTAGGGATTCTGCCAAATGCCTTGACTTTGTACCAGAGCCATGAGCCAAAACAAGACAACTTACCCAAGCTGT
Source organism: Mastomys coucha (assembly GCF_008632895.1). NCBI lineage: Eukaryota > Metazoa > Chordata > Mammalia > Rodentia > Muridae > Mastomys > Mastomys coucha. Next base: position 29,119,913 of record NW_022196913.1, read on the forward strand.
AGTATTGTGTTATTAGCAACAGAAAATGCACTCAGACAAGTGTTAAAATTCGTATTTCAGGATCGTATCTGGACACCAGGAGCTCAGAAAATGCCTTTCTCATACTTCTCTGTAAAATAAAAGACTGGAAAAAGTGGCTAACTGTGGAGTGTATAGAAGATAGACTGTAGAGAGCGAGGGCATGCGCAGAGGCAGCTGCACACCCCAGACAAGCCAATTATACAGTTCTGGACCACGTGGTGTTGCTGACGTGTGAATGCTAATATCTTATCTCCCAGCATGAGGTCCTCACGGGTCTGGGACTCGTTGGTGAGGAAGTACAATTTTACATCCACATTAATCGAACACTATCAAGAAAAAACTCAAATGATTTAAAAAAAAAAAGGCCTTCAACAATGATCTGGTGTAGAAAAGGGTAAAAACAACACAGCCACTTTAACCCAGAAATAAGAAATCCTGTCAAATATTTATTAATGAGATTCAACTCTGTTGATCACATGATGTCAAACACTAGAAAAATGAAGCAATGTATACAGGTTTATTGAGCAAAATATATATTTCTCAACAACTCAGATTTATCTCACAAGGTATAGCACGTAACAATCACAGTATTAAGTATTCAAGTAAAATTCTGTTTTAAAATAGCTGCACAGTAACTAAAACACTGGGATCCAGCCTTCAGAGAAGACAACCCATCGGACCCAATCTGAAGGTCATCACATCACAAAATAGGCTTGTTTACATCGTGTATCTGATCTTTATTCTCCCCTAAGTCCAGAAGAACAAAGATACTAAAAGAATAATCAAGCACTTGCTATGGGGCTCTGCTTAAAGGGTCCTCAGACAGAAAGACACAGATGAGCTCTGGCACTGTCAGTGAGCCCCACTCCCACTGGGAGACAGGATTATCATCATCATCATCATCATCATCAAATTATGTCATTTGAGTTGATAATTGCTGCCAAGAAGTCCTGGTAACAAATGCCCAGAAAATGTGCCCTTTTCACAGAAGGTGTTTAATAGAATAAAATAGTGCCTCATAAACAGGGGAGGCAAGTGTCTCCAGCTTGGTATAGGGAGGACTGTAAACCTTTTTTAGCAGCTTTGTAGCAAATCCTTTAGGCTCTGCAGGCCATCCTGTCACAACACAGATACTCAGGCATGGGGCACTGTGGCTATTCACTCACAGATTTAATGAAATAACAGTTCTAACCTACCCCAACCCATTGGGATATATTAAAAAACAAAAAAACAAAAAACTTTACACATGAGTTATACAAAATCAGGTGGCAGGTCAAATCTGGTTCATAGATTGTGGTTCATTAACCCTTGTCCTTACATAACTGAATAGGCATCTGTCACACATTTTATGGAACAGTAACAAAGATTCATAAAACAAAAAAACCACTCCTTAGCTAGGCATGGTAGCATGTGTAATCCCAGCACAGAAAGTAGGGCAGAAGAGTTCCCAGCTCAGCCTGAACTACATGAGGCCCAAACTCAAAAGCCCCTAAAAATAATAAAAAATCTACTCTTAGCTGATTTAGTGACAACATGTCTATAGTTATAGATATTTGGGAAGCTAAGGATCATTTGAGCCCAGGAGTTTAAGGCCAACAGGAGATCCTGTTTAAAAACATCAAAAACCAAACTCATCATCATCCCATAACCTAGAAGCATTTTTCTAAGTAAGATGTTCTTTCATGTTAACTTTTTGGTGATGATTAATCTCATGGTCTCCAGTATGCTAAGCATATACTTTACCACTGATACCCACTCCCATTATTTTAATTACAAAAATTGATTACATTTATTGTAACAAATGTGTGGGCCAATGATCTATCCAGTGAATCAAACGTGCACACACAAAAAGTACAAACTTGCCACCTAGTCCAGGAACCCACTGGTTGACGCTGTTTAACATGTTTTTGGGATGAGTTTACATCTCAGTGGGTGTATGCGTTTTCTTCAAAATACTAGCAGAACATTTTTACTCTTGATTGAAAAAAAAGGTGGGCACAAACCTTAAGAAATTAGAAGTGTTGGGGCTGGTAAGATGGCTCAGAAGTTCAGAGCACTGGCTAAGCAGCTTATCTTTAGAGGACCAGGGCTCACTTCCCAGAACCCACAAGGTGGATCACAACCATCTATAACTCCATTTCCAGGTGATCTGATGCTCTTTTCTGGCCTCTTGAGGGCACCACTATGCATGTGGTGCACAGATATATAGGCAAAACACCCATGTCCATAAAACAAAATTTTAATTAGAAAATGTGATAGAAACCAACTATACACACTGTACAAAAGAATAGCATAAACAGACTATGAACATCCTGAGTTGTGACTCTTGCCACTTGGGCAGGGTCCCTAGGATGAAGATTTCTACTTTCTTCTTGTGCTCAAGGTCTTTAAGAACCATGACTTCCTTATTAGAAGTTCCCAGTGGCTTGGGACTTAATGTTTAGGAACCACTGCAGCTTGCTCTACTGTCATTCCCATTGATGTCTCATAGAGAGCATCCAGAGTATGCCAGTGGGCTCTGAACAGATGGGCCTGGAGCAGGGAACTCCATTGTTGCCTGTTGTGAGTAAATATCTTCTAGGTAGATGGGAGGCATGTCTTCAAAGACCTAGATTTTCCTCATTTAAATTGTTTCAAAGGGAGACCAACACCAGTTGCAGGAAGTTTTGTTGTTTGGTATGTGCGTGTGTATTTTGAATTTATGGGAGTGTATTCCTCTGCTGCATTTGTGGAGGTCAGAGGTCAACACTGTCATGTCTTTCTGTAGGTTCCAGGGATGGAACTTCGGTCTCAGGACACCAGGCTTATCCAGCAAAGCCTTTACCCACTAAGCTATCTGTGCAGGTCCCTGTGCGGTGTTTTGTTTTTGAATCATGAACCATAATTCTAAAGCATAAATCATGCTTTTCCTAGGTCAAAGGTGCCTGAGATTCATGGCTTTAGCTCTCTTCCACAGTGGACTGGCAATTGTGGAAATAATTTTTCACAGTGGTGAAAATGTATTTGCTCTTCTGCAGGTTTAGCAGCAGCCACACACAGGCACAGAAAACCTAGGTCAGACTTAGGCCGATGAACAAGGAGGCACCTGATTTCTTTCCTCCACAAAGTCCCCTCCTGAGCTCAAGGAGGGATAGGGAGGTACTGCTCATAATCAAAGTGGCTCCTGTCCTTGAGCTGCATTTCCACCATGTTGTGAAGCATTTTTTAATTCCAGGCACACACTGTCCTCCTTTAAGCCAAGTATGAATCTCTGTAAGCGGGGCATGGAGCCCTAAACAGCAGGAGGCAGCTGAGAGTCCATGCTGTCCACTGGCCTGCTGTCATGCCAGCTATGTAGGCAGGATAATAAGGAGCTCAAGGCCAGCCAGTGTGACTATCAGGACTCTGTCTCAAAAATTAAAATGAAAGAAAAAAAGCTATGGGTAGTTCAGTGGAACACATGCTAGTATGCACCCAGCTTGGGGAAAGAAACAAAGCCATGTTTTCCGTCCTAACAACCTGACTCTGTCGATTTTTGCCAACACTTTGAGGAACAAAATGAAGCATGAGCTTTAAGTTTAGGGTATTGGAGACTTCCATTACCCAGCTGTGGTAGAGCATGCCTGTGAGCCTAGCACTTTGGAGGCTGAGACAGGAGACCTCTGAGTTTGAAAGCCAGCTAGGCTACTTAGCAAGACCCTGTTGCATAAAGCCAAACCAAACCAGGATAAACCAAAGAAAGCAAAAAACAAAGCAATTCTGCTCCCAGTAATTTAAACAGCAGCCCAGAAACAAGGAGAAACACCCCCTCGTCCCATATAGCACAGGAAATCTGTGTGGTTTATAAAGAAGTCTTAGGAAACCAAAGCCTTTGCCACAACCCCCTGGAACAGGCAGCCAGCTGTTCATCAAAGCGGACAGATGCCTAGGCAGGAATGTGCACCTCCTCCTAACCTAGCTCCTATTACCTTGCCTCCTTCCCTGCATTCTGAGCCGAAGTTGAGCAGTCCCATAAGGACTGGGGACCCACTGCCCACACAATGACTACACTTTGTGAGGTGCCAGAGGGCATGTGAACACTCACTCTGTACCTTGTCCTGAGGCAGTGGGGTTGTGCTGGGGTCTCAGTACTGGCTGAGACCCACAGCTACAAGTATATGGCATCCATTGGTCCCTAGTTAGATAAGGGAAGGGTTAGGATTTATATCTAAGATATGAGGACTGGCTGAATTTTTAAAAATTCATAACTCTGATAACCTACTTTGTTTGTTATAAAAAAATAGATGGAATGTCCCTACAGATCTAGGTAGTTTTATTTCTTAAAGAAGCGAAGAACCCTACAAACCTCCGTAGCACACATACTTGACCTCTAGGTACTCATCAATGCCATACTTGGACCCTTCTCGCCCAAGGCCGGACTGTTTCACCCCACCAAAAGGACACTCCACTGAAGAGATCAGTCCTTCGTTCACACCGACCATGCCGACCTCCAGCTGCTCCGCCACTCTCCAGATCTGGGCCGGGTCTTGCGAGTAAAAGTAACCTAGCAGGGGAACAAAGGGACACAGACAGCTTGAGGAATTCTCTTGAAAGTCACTCGTGCCTGCCTCTGAGGATGCCTGGTCACGTGCCTGGTCATGTGGGCCCGAGGCTCTCCTGTTTGCAGGTAGAGCCCCAGGTTGGTTTTGTCTACATCTCCATCCCGAGAACCTTGGGCATCATGTTAAGCTTCTCTTTCTCTCTTGCTGGGGTTCTCCCCAGTCCCACTGGGATTTTGTAAACAGGAGCTTCTGTGCTCACTTCCAGCTCTTCAATCCATCCTCCTTTAGAGGACATGATGCTTCTTTAAGCCTTGCAGTAGGTCCTAGTTATCTATAAAATAAGCCCCCCCTGCTCAGCCCTGCCCAGAGTGTGACTGAGTCAGCATTTTCAGCTCACTCCTGACTGCAATTCATAGCCATTCTCTTAAAGCAAAATTTACCCATTACTGAAGTTTGCACCTCAAAAGCTCAAGAGTTTGTTAGGCAAGATGGTGCAGGCCTTTAATTCCAATACTCTGAAGACAGATGCAGATAGATCTTTTGTGAGCTCAAGGCCAGTTTGGTGTATAGAGAGAGTTTCGGGTAACCAGGGTTACCTAGAGAGGCCTTGTCTCAAAAATAAAAGAAAACTAGAACTTAAGAGTAATGCTTAAAAGGCAGAGCTTGGCATTGACTTATGTCATGACTATGGCGGCCGCCAGTCAGAAAAACCTACCTGCTAACCCAACCTCAGCTGCATTTGCGATGGCAACGGCCTCTTCCTCTTTATCAAACCTGCCAGAATTAAAACAGGTCATAAGCAAAAGCTGTGAGCTGATGAACAGAGAAAACCAGCTTTATTTTCTCCTAATTCACTTCCTAAATACCGACATGAAGGAGGTCAGAGTTGCAGAGTGATCCAAGGGAGTAGGTGCAGACATGGCAACTCGGCCTTCTCCAAGACCTGGTAAAGAAAGCAGTGTGGACCACCTTTTCTAAGAGAGAGGAAAAAGTGGACCAACCAGGCAGAGACATTGTCAAACAAAATCCTTTAAGGAAAGGACTACTGGTGGCTGGAGAGCTGGTTCATTAGTTAAGGGCACTTGTTGCTCTGGCAGAGGAGCTGGGTTTGACTCCCAGCACCCACATGGTGGCTCACCACTCTTAACTACAGTCCCAGCAGACCTGACATCCTCTTCTGAGCTCTTCCAGGTCCTGGATCCAAGGAGAAAATGGAATATTTTCAGACCACACTGATCTGAGAATTTTCCAGAAGAATGATTATTTGTTAAGGTGAGATGAAAGATCATACAAAGTTGTAGTTCATTTCCTATAGACTGCTAGGATAGAGCCCTTGAGGATATTAGAAATTGGGGGAGGGGGGAGGAAGCTGGGTGGTGGTGGCTCACACCTTTAATCCCAGCACTTGGGAGGCAGGGGCAGGTGGATTTCTGAGTTGGAGGCCAGCCTGGTC
>NW_022196913.1:29126073-29127603 GCF_008632895.1 Mastomys coucha
GGGGGGGGGGGTGAAGGCACTAAAGCAAGAAGGTTGAGGGGTTGAGAGTTCAGGGCCAGCCTGGGTTACAGAGGGAAGCCTTGTTTGAAACAGACAAACACCAGTAAAAACAACAATAGCCAGCCTCCATGCTACCCAACAAAGACAAAAAACAAACACCAAAACCTGGGGCCAAGGCTAGGGAGATACCTGGCTCTGTTGGTAAATGCTGAGTTCGATTCCCCAAAACCTGTATGAAAACTCAGTCATGGTAGGTAGCCTGTGCTTGTGATCCCAGGCCTAACCAGCCTATTGTACCTGGGGAGCCCTGGGTTGCAGTGAATGACCCTGTCTCCAAGTTCAAGGTGGACAGTTCCCAAGTAATGACACCCAGGGCTGACCCATATGTGCATCTGAAGACACAAACTCCATTAGTTTCCTTCCCAAGCTCCTCCTCCCTCCCTACTGGAGGAACGTACTTGATGACGGGTGCCAGGGGCCCAAAGGTCTCCTCAGTGATGCAGAGCATGTCCTGGGTGACATTGCTGAGCAGGGTGGGCTCAAAGAAATTTCCTCCACTTTGGTGTCGCTTCCCGCCCGTCACGACCGTGGCACCCTTGGCGACTGCGTCATTCACATGCTTCTCCACCTGACAGAGGAGACGAAGGGTACCAGGGAAAGATGGAGAGGGACATTTTCCAAACTGCACAATCTCTCAAAACGCTAAGCAGCAAGAACCAGTCAAAACTCGACTCCTGGGACCCACATGGCAGAAGGGAGAGAACCAACTCTGGACAGTCCATCCCTTCTCTGAGTGAGCTCTGCCTTTACTGGTGCTGGGCTGGTTGCACTCTTAGATTCTCTCTACTTCTGTCTGGGTTGAAGAGAGGTTTGGATACATCTCAAATGTAAAGGCGTTGCTTACCCATGGCAGATGTTCTGTCTCAGAAATGTGTTCTTAGCTGATTTCACTATTGAATAAACATCATGCAATATTTTGATACAAACCCAGATAGTCTAGCATGTTGCATCCCTTGCCTATATATATAGTGTGTGTGTGTGTGTGTGTGTATGTAGGCTATATACTGTAAAGCCTAGTGCTCCAAGGGCTGCGATAAATAAAACAACCTCAGATCGAATGATGCTTAAGAGAAAGCCAACAATCCATCGGCGTTATAGGAAATCTGAGGTGGTGGCTCCATGGTTAAGAGCACTGACTGTTCCTGCCGAGGACTCAAGTTTGGTTCCTAGCACCCTTGTCGAGCAGCTGATCACTGCCTGTAACTCTAGCCAAAGCTCTAAGAACTCCTAACCTCTGAGTCACACCATTGGCCCCCCTCAGTTTCTGACTGTTAAAAAGCTAAAAAAATAAAAAACAAAAAACACCAAAAAAAAACCCCATTAACACAACACAGAGAATATGTGTGACATGAAAGCAGAGTGAGGACAACTTGGGATAGAAAAGGGATTACAAGCAGAGAGTGGGGAGGGGGAAATCAGGGGGAGTGGGTAAGAACAAAATATGATGAAGTACATCTATGAAAATGCCAA
>NW_022196913.1:29128075-29146788 GCF_008632895.1 Mastomys coucha
AGTGAGATGGGTCAGCAGGTACTAGTGAGATGGGTCAGCAGGTACTAGTGAGATGGGTCAGCAGGTACATATGTGTGCTTGCTGCCAAACCTGAGAACCTGAGTTCTGTCCCTGGGACCCATGTGTAGAGACAGAAGAACTCTAGTGCTTGTCCTTTGGTCTCCGTACCCGTGGTGTGGCACACCTGTGCCCTCCCCGCCATACTCACACACTCAGATACACTAAGTAAATAAACGGAATTGAAAACCGAGGCTAAAGCCAAACAAAGTCCAGTGTAACGGGGAGAAACCTCACCCTGCCAGTCCTCCAGACCGTGACGTTCAACAAACAGTTCCTTTCTAAAAGTAGTTTCCCTCAGCCACCCCTAACCTGTGATTAGGAAGCCTGCAATGATATGTGAATTTTCTGAGTGCCTTTGTTAGAATTCTTCAGGAAAACAGCTATCACCACTGGAAACAGAAGACACAGGGAGGCAGAAGACCTCAGGTGGAGCTAGGAAGCGCATGTCCAGACACCACCACTCAATCACATGCATTAGTAGTAGTTCACTTTAAAAACAAAACAAAACAAAATCTCTTTCTATTTTCCCATTAGTTCCAAAACAGCCTTGCTGGGGTCCTTCTAAAAATCCTTTTATGTAATGAAGTCTTTGAAACTGATGTTACAATATTTCCTTAATGCAGATAATAAAACTAGCTCACCTTTTCTACAGCTTTCTCATTAATTAACGGCCCTTGAGTTATTCCTTCCTCAAATCCGTTACCTACACGCAGGCTTTTCTTCATTGCCTCTGCAAACTTCGTCACAAACGAATCGTGGATACCCCGTTGTACCAAGAATCTGTTTGAGCAAACGCAAGTCTAGACGGAAGACAAATCCACAGTTAGTTTTCCAGAAGCGGCAGACGCAGGAGATGTAAGACAACCCTTCCTGAGGTAGTTCTCATCAGTCCTGCCCTTCCATGTTCTTCCCAGGTGGGCTTGGCCTCAGGGACAAAAGCACTGGGTGCTCATGTCGCTCCTGCTCTTCCCATAGCTACCGCATGCCTAGAGCTAAGCATCTGAGCAAGGATAAATAGCTATGTGAACAAAAGCCAAATAACTACAAAACCAGAAATCCAATATGCAATTATAAAGCAAATCGGGTAGAAGAACAAAGGCTGTAATGTTCCTGAGAAGGAGGATGCAGCAGCATGGCGGCGGCGGTGGCGGCGGCGGCGGCAGAGAGGAGAGCCTCGGAGGAATGAGGTCAAATGATAACTCACATCCTCCATCCCAATTCAAGAATTTGGCTGAATTTGTAATCTCAAAAATGGATACAAGGCCTTTCTTCTGTGGCCAGAGAAATGGCTCAGCAGTTATGACTGTTCTTGAAGGGGACCTGAGTTTCAGTTCTTTCAACCTATGTTCACAAATGCCTGCAACTCCAGATCTAGAGGATCCAATGCTCTCTTCTGGATACGCATGGTTACACACATATGCATATAATTAAAGGTAAAAATAAGGACTGGAAACAGAGTTCCGTGGCAGACTGCTTGCTTGGCATACATGGGCCATGGGTCCTATTCCCAGTTCTGCCAAAAAACAAAAACAAACCCCACAAAACTAGCAAGGGGTCTGGAAAGATGGATCAGGGGTTAAGAGTATTTGCACGGAATCCAGGTTCAGTTCTTGACACTCACATGGAAGCTCATAACAGTTCCAGGGGCTCAGATATCCTCATCTGGTCTCTGAGTGTATTGGACACACATGTGTACATACATGCATGGAAGAAAATACTCACACTTATAAAACAAAAAATATTTTTTGAAAGCTCATAAACAAGACCATCTTCCACATCAGGTTAAATTATTGAGACTCTTGCTTATTTTATGTCCAGTGAGTATTCACATTTTAAAATGATAAAATATAACCATACTGTAGGAAATGTAGTTATCCTTGATAATTTTTCTTATTGTTTTCCTTGTAGAAATAAGTGTATGTATAATTGCGCCCTCTGAGCTTTTATTGGCTTGACAGTTCAAAGCCATGGTTTTATAATATAACTCTGCTGACATTTGTGTTTGCTTAAAAAAATTCTAATTCTGTAAACAAACAAACAAGCTATTTAGGTTTTATGAAAAGGTAAAACTGACTACCAAAAGTCAAAACAAAGAAGTAAAGTACTATAGAATAGTTTGCATCGCCACCTCCCTCTCGTGGATGACATTTTGCAGTTATTTATCTCAGGAAGCATTTAAGAAGCTCACTGGGCTGGACATGCAGCATACCCTTCTAACTCCAAGAGGGATGAGTTTCCCCCACCAGTCTACGCTGCACAGCAAATTCAGTGCCAGGCTGGCCTACAAGGGAAACCTCTGTCTTTAAAAATAAAGCCAATGATTTTCTGTTTGTTGGTTGTACTCTTAAGGTCCAGTCGTCTATGAATATGTCTTAAGCAGCCAAGCTTAAGACATATGAATGTCTTAAGACATAGGTCATAAGAATACAGCTCAAGCAGTAGCAGTGGCTTGGGCAACAGCAGGAAAAGAGGGTCCTCAGGACCCTTGGCTCATAGCACCAGGTCACTCAGTCTTTTTGCTTTCAGTTCCTAGGTTTATATCAGAAGTCTTGAAGGTGCTGTCAGATCTAGGGTTTCTAGGTGAGCGTCAGCTCATTCAGTCCCTCAGAACAACTGCACACAGCTTCGGCTCAGTGCTCATGTTGCCCTGTGTCCCCTGCATCTGTGTCAACTTTAGGGTTTTTCCAAGGTTTTCCTGCCTTTTTCCCTATACGATGGGAGACCTCAGGCCTTAGCTGCTGAACACTGTTTTCTAACTGGGGAGATGAATGCATTGGGAAGGAAAAACCATGACAAGATGATTCAAGAAGTGGGAGAAAGAAGTGAGGAAGGGTTATTTTATTAGAAGACAAGGAGTTGGGGAGATGGCTCAGTGGATAAAAGAGACACTGTATAACATTTGAACTTGAGTTCAAATCCTTGGTACCCACATAGCAAAGCCAGGCGTGGCTGCTCTTACCTGTAGTCCCAGTTCTAGTGGGAATAGGAAGATAAACATACCACCAGGGCTTGCTGGCCTATCTAGATCCAGGTTCAGTGAGAGACCCTGACTCAAGGTAGAGAGCGACAGAGGACACCAGGAATCCTCCTCTGGCTTCTACACATACTTGAAAGGAGTCATGGACCTACATGCATGTGCATTGGCATACATACACCACACACACATACACAAATAAAGACATCTGCAATTCTGGAAACACTTTGAAGCAACAGACTATCTCTTACTTCTTTTTGGACTATTCAAGCCTAACTCGGTGCCTGACAGAAAGTACTCAGTAAACACTTGCTACAAAATGAGTGAGCAGATAAACAAAGGAACCAGGGAGAGAGGAAAAGCCCTGGTCTTTGTAAAAAAACATTCACATACCTTGATCCCAGCACTAAAACATTCTGCATGACTCACCTGCCCAGCATTCCTGAATTTAGATGCCATTGCTCCTGCAACAGCCTGATCCACGTTGGCACTGTCAAAGACAATGAATGGGGCTAGGCCACCCAGCTCCATGGAAACACGCTTCACAGAATTTGCTGCATGATGTAGCAGGATCTGCAGGGTTGGGGGGGGGGGCAGTAGGAGGAAAACAGTGTGAGAATCCAGATCAACGGCCAGGGTGTTGCTGTTTGTATAGAAAGCACCTTTCTCTGATGGCTCAGATGTCCAAAGGCTGGCCACCAGTTCTAGCTGAATGGGGTAGTCATTAGGGGGTGTGGTCTAGCATAGGAAGGAGGTCATGGGGAAATGTGTTTGGAGGATGTATCTGCTCCTGGATTCTTCCTCTCTCTCTCTTTTTTTTTTCCAGGCCACCAGAAGATGAGCAGCTCTTTGCCACTAATGCCTCCCACCATGATACTTCTGCCTCATTACAGGGAGGGATAACAGCAAGGGAGCCAAATGACCACGGACTGGAACCTCCTACACCAGGAGCCAAAACATCCTCAAATACCTCCTTTTTTTTTTTTTTTTTTTTTTTTTTTTTTTTTTTTTTTTTTTTCGTTTTTCGAGATAGGGTTTCTCTGTGTAGCCCTGGCTGTCTTGTCTTGGAACTCACTCTGTAGACCAGGCTGGCCTCGAACTCAGAAATCTACCTGCCTCTGCCTCCTGAGTGCTGGGTTTAAAGGCATGAGCCACCACTGCCCGGCCACCCCCTCCTCTTTTAAGTTATTTTTCTCACGCATTTTGGAACAACAGAAAAACAGCATATAAGGCAGCTAAACTTTTGCTTTACAAAATTACCCAATGGTGACAATTTAAGGCACACACAAGGTCACCTTGCTTTAGATATCATTTTGTATAAGAAAAAGGAGACATGAGAATATACTGTTTTTAATATGTTTATATTTATTCTTTGAGAAGTTCATACATGTATACAATGTATTCTGGGGACTATAGATTCTTATTTTATTAGATTTGATTTTAAAAGATGGCTAGGAAGGTAGTAAGGAAGTAAAAGCAGTTGTCTACAGAAGGGGAGGAAGGACCCAGTGACATGGCGAGATGGGCAATGGCAAAGGTGAACCACGTCAATACTGTCTTGAGTTTTAAACCATACCATCAATTCAGCAATCACATGACAGGCCAGACACAGTGGTGTATTTCTTTAACCTCAGCACTTGGAAGGCAGAGACAAGTGGACCTCTGTGAGTTCAAGAATAGCCTAGTCTACATAGCAAGTTCCTGGACAGCCAGGGCTATGTAGATTTTGTCTCCAATAAAGTTAGACAAAACCAGCCAGGCAGTGGTGGTGCATGCCTTTAATCCTAGCACTTGGGAGATAGAGGCAGGTGATTTCTGAGTTCAAGGCTAGCCTGGTCTACAGAGTGAGTTCCAGGACAGGACAGCCAGGACTACACAGGGAAACCCTGTCTCAAAAAATCCAAAAAAAAAAAAAGCAAAACCATGAATTAGTAATTTCATATCCCATAAATAGAAAGCGTTAGGATGGCACCTGTTTGACTCTGACATCACATACCTTCCCAGTTGCTGTTGAGCCAGTAAAGGAAATTTTGGACACCAATGGATCAGTGCATAGTACCTCTCCCACTTCCTTGGCCTTGGTTCTAGAGCAGGGAATGACATTATAGACACCTGGAGGAATTCCTGCTTGGTTTGCAAGCTTTAAAGAGAAATAAATAGCAAACACACTATAACAAGAATTGAACTGAAAAACAAAACAAAACAAAACAAAACAGATAGAATCAGAAATAAACATGTTTAATCCAGAACACAATATAAAGCATAAGGTTGTCTTCAGCCACAATAAAAACATACGGAAGAGAACCAGACCTGGTAGTGGATGCCTGTAACTCTAGCTCTTGGGAGGTATGGGCAGGAGGATCACAAGGTCAAGGTCATCTTCGATTACAGAGCGAGTTCAAGGCCAGCACTCAAAATATATATTGTAGGCTGAATAAGCGGCTCAGGGCCTATCAGCATGTATGGCTCTTTCACAGAACCTGAGTTTAGTTACCATCACCCATAACTTACCACTCTCCAGCTCCAGGATATCCTATACTCTTTTCTGGTTTGAGTATAGTCCTACACACACACACACACACACACACGTAATAAAAAAATAAAAATATATTAATATCAGCACAATAAAAAGCCTTATTTCAGGTCCATATATATGTATGACCATGTGTGTAATGTCTATACACAGGCACGTATGTGCTAAAGATTAAACCCACAGTCTCACTCTGCCAAGCACACACTCTGTGACTGAGCTACACTCCTAACTCCCTAAAGGAATACATCCCTATAACTAAGTAGCAATGTGAGTTCCACCAAACACAGAGTTAGGTGAGAGTTTTAGCGCCACCTTCTGTTCAGTCCTCCAAGAGCCCTGGGTTCTTCAAGAAGGTTCTGAGGCAAATCTCAAACTTTTTTGACTGACTGTAGACTCCAGCACGGAGTGGGGAAAGGATGTTCAGAAAACATTCACAAAGCTGCCCGCTAGTTCCTGTGGGTCAGAGTTGAGGAAACGGAGGCAGAGACAGAAGTAAGTCAGCAGAGCTAAGGATCTGGGGAAGAGGGGAGGGGAGTGGCCATTGACCCTATGGGCCTTTCTATGGCAGGGTCCTGGATCAGGTCTGTCCTGAATTTGTTGTATTTCTGACCCAGATCTCTATCTGTAGCCCTCACTGGCCTCAAACCGGAGGCCAATCCTCCTGCCTCAGCCTCCTCAGTACTGATCTTACTGGAGTAAGTAGTTAGCAAGGTTTTTAATCTCACTAATCTCACAAAAACAGTAAGTAGGAAGTGAATGCCTTTGTGTGTTAATCAAAAAAATTGAAACAAATCACATCAGCAATGTGGTAGCAAATCTAAATATCAGAACATTATTTGTGAGAAGACCAAGGGACCAAGTTTCTCCACAGCCAGAAACTGCAAGTGTGAGTAACACTGTCCACAGAAACAGAGAGCAGCAGACAGGAAGTGGGGCCATGCTAGAAAACCCTGTGGACCACATCCCGTGACACATTTCCTCCAAAGGGTCCTACTTCCTAAAGGCCCCACAACCTTCGAACGTGGCTCCATCTGCTTGGGACCATGCATTCAAACACACGAGCCTGTGGGGAACTCTTTAATTCAAATAACCACAGAGCCACTCTAAGTTACCTAGGTGGGCCTTGAACTTTGAGATCTCTTGCCTTAGCCTCCTGAATAGCTGGGATATATATAATAAGGCTTGTTCCACCAGCCTTGGTAGTATGCAAACCACATTCCTAACAGAACTAAATCTGGACAAATAATTTTGTAGACAAGACACGAAGAGGGCTGGCAATGTGCTCAGTGGGTAAAGTGCCCGCCATGCAAGCCTGGAGACCTGCGCCAGAGCCCACATAGAGGTGGAAGGAGAGCACAGACTCCACAAAGTTATCCTGTCACCTCCCCAGGAGTGCTGTGAGACAGGTGTCCATCCCGCTCAGCATGCACACACGGAACAATAATTGATAAATAGTTTTAAAATATGTGAAGAAGCCAGTTATGTGAGCATGACTGGGGAAGAGTGTTCCAGAAGAAAACGTTTACCCAATACCTGAGTTGAGGGTGAGGTTAGAGGGCATGAGGGGGGCAGGCGCTGGAGTGGCTCAAACAGAAGGAATGAGACCTCTGAGGTGGAGACAAGTCAGAGGACGCTGGAGTATGGGAGGTGATATAGACCCTCGGAGGCTACTGCAGTGAACCTGTGTTTTACCGAGTGACAGATGAAGCCATCTGAGAGTTCTAAGCAGAAAACTAAAAAGATCTGACTGAATATAGATTGAAGCAGGATCAGGCATAGTGAATAAGAAAGCTTAGGGCTGGAGAGATGGCTCAGTGGTTCAGTACACTGGCTGCTTCTCCTGAGCACCTGCATCAGATGGCCCACAACCACCTGGAACTCCAGCTCCAGGAGACTTAACACCATCCTCTGGCCTCTGCAGGCACTGGAGGAACATAGCATACAGAAACACAGAACACAAACATACCCAAAAACAAAATACATCTTTAAAATGCAAGAGAGCGCTCCTAAATGTGAGAAACACCCACATTTTAAATGCAATGAAAAATGATGATAGATCAACATCACTTTTAAGGTATCAAAATGTGAACAACAGGTACCTAAAAAATCTCTCATCCATCCATCCATCCATCCATCCATCCATCCATCCATCCATCCATCCATCCATCCATCTATCTAGATATAGAATAGCTGCTGGTGGACTAACACAGATGCTCTATGTACTGCTGGAGACATATGCAGAAAAGGAAATTCCAGAAATGTTTCTTCCTGCCCTTGAGAAGTATCCACCTGGGTTCCTGGTTGGTTCTGCATGGAGAAACTCACCTGAGCCAGGGCCAGGGCGGAATAGGGCGTATCTTCAGCAGGTTTCACCACCACAGTGCAGCCAGCTGCCAGGGCGGCCCCCACCTTCCGGGTGATCATGGCACTGGGAAAATTCCACTGGAAGAACAGAGGAAGGATGTAAACGTGGGGAGTGCCTCAGGATCCAAGACAAGGCAGGGCAGAGAGCCAGTCACCATTCCATTGCCCAACCGACTGGCAAACCTGTCTGTGCCTATGCAGGTGAGCTTTCGGAACACCTGACTCTGGCCAGTGTGAGCGACTCAGGAAGTCAAAGTTCACAGAAGTAGGCCACAGTCTGACAGAAGTTGGCACCAAAGGTCTCCAAGAAGGGCTGGTGAGAGGAACCTGGTGCCCACCAGTGCACTGCAAATCCATCTGGGCAGAGACAACATCTTAATTCGACGTCCTTAGACCTCTAGAACCTGGCCCTGTGCCTACCCTTGAAGGCACAAATGTTCTGCTATTGATGATAATCACAAAGTACACATAATTCTTTAATAATAGTACAAATTAAAAAAAAAGTCAATGTCCCCTTTGAAGTCTATTAAAAATGACAAAATTTCTAAGGTGTTTTCAGAGCTGGGCGATACCAGGATGGAGTCTCCATGCCAGGTCAGAGAATCTCTGCAGGTCACCCTGTTTTTGAAGGCATCAGAAAACATGTGCCTCCATTTATGTCCCTACACCTGACCCTGTCACAAAGAATGTGGAAACACAGCTCTACATCCAGGAAAGGGATCAGGAAACCCAGGACAGGTGACAAAGCTGACAGGATGGACACACCTGTTCACCAGGAAAAAGAGACTGCTTTCTGCTCCCACCCCGGGGATTGTGCTGGCCTTGCTACATACCGGTGTGATGATGGCCGCCACACCAACGGGCTGCTTGAGGACTAGCCCTCGCTTCTCTTTGGCAGAGGTATAGATGATGTCCCCATAAATACGGCGTGCTTCCTCTGAGAACCATTCCAGGAAAAGGGCTGAATACAGAATTTCCCCCTGGGCCTCTTTCAGTGGCTTTCCCTAAACCAAATCAGAAAAGGTTTATCAAACCTTTTTTTATGTTTATCAGAAGTGCAGTCTGTGTTCCCAAGTGATTCAAAGCTGTAAGAAGAGGAGAAAAAGCTTCCCACTGAAAAGCTCAGAGGTTGCCGAAAATGACTAACTTTGCTGCAAGTCTTTTTGTTGTCGTTGTTGTTTAAAAATCTGGTTTTTTTTTAAAGATTTATTTATTATATGTAAGTACACTGTAGTTTTCTTCCAACACTCCAGAAGAGGGATGGTTGTAAGCCAACATGTGGTTGCTGGGCTTTGAACTCAGGAGCTTCGGAAGATCAGTCAGTGTTCCTAAACTGCTGAGCCATCTCTCCAGCCCACTTTGGTGCAAGTCTTAGGGGTTGGAATGATGGAGGTAAGACGAACCATCAGCACATGTTCACAGCTTAGGGGCAGACACAGAGCGCTGCATAGTCTACGGCTTCCCGAATATTAATTCATGGTGTGAAAACTCTTATTCTGTGAATGGACCAATGGTGCAGTTCATAAATTTAAAAAATAATAAGAAAATAGAAACCAGGCTAATAGAAGAAAATAACTGGGGCTGAGGTTAACTGCACAAGAGCAAGCCAGCACCAGGGATCACAAGCCCTGAGGCTGGCTGAGGAGATATAAGCAGTCGATGGTTGCCAGGGGAGGGGAGTAACTTTTATATGAAGGAGTGGCTATCGCAGGTCGTCCATGCCGCAGTGTGTGGCCTCACACCTATGACTAGCACTAGCTGGACAAAGGTCATTAAAATGAAGAGGACATGGAGTTAGGAGAGGGCATGATGAAGAGGTTCAAGGGGAGTTGGCCTCGGGGGAGAAGGAGACTGATAGAAGAAAAATATATTCTATACATGTATGAAATTCTGCACAAATAAATAAGAAATATATTTTAAAAAAGAAAAGAGCTGCCTCAGTGGTTAAGAGCACTGGCTACTCTTCCAGAGGAGCTGAGTTTGATGCCCAGCACCCATATGGTGGCTCACACCCATCTGTAACTCCAGTTCCATGCCCTATTCTGGCCTCTACTGGCATTTTCACTTACATGTGTACATACATAGATACACACCCATGAATAAATAATAGTGTAAATATTTTTTAAAAAATACATTTTTTTTTTTTAAAAATCAGTGTTCATGTAGCTCCCCACAAACCTGTTGCCCAAACCTTTGTTCTTGTTATTTTGTGTGTGTCTGTGGGGCTGTGCATGCACAAGAGTACAGGTGCCCACAGATGTCAGAGGCGTTGGGTTCCCCAGAGCTGGACTTATAGGTAGTTGTGAGCTGCCTGATGTGAGTTTGGGGAACTGAACTTGGGTCCTCTGCAAGAGTAATGCATGGTCTCAACTGCTGAGCCATCTCTCTAGCCCCCCAAATCTACTTTTTGCAAATTAGCATCAAATATACTAGAGCACAGAAATTTTGTTTTGGCAAATGTGTTTTCTGAGCATCATGACGACTCAGTCCCCTCGTCATCAAAGGACCACATGTTAAGCTACAGGACAGCAGTCAAGGGAAGCCAGGAGCTTCCCCATGCTCTGGTCTACCCACTCCAGGACCCTTCCTCCTGGCAGCAAGCCAGGACCTTGAACTTACACTCTCAGCTGTTATGATCTTGGCAAGGTCGTCCTTATTTTGCATCATTAAGTCGTACCATTTACGGAGTAATGAGCTCCTCTCCTGGAAAAGAAATGAGGCAGAGAGGCAATGGACTGGGAAGTGCAGGAAAGACAGCTCGGCACCCTTTCCCTCCTAAGCACCAGCTGTATGTTCAGCCTTGCACTTGGAGGAAGAATAGTTCACCTCAAGGGTCAACTTCCCTAGGCTGGAGGATGCCCCAATAGCTAGCCAACATTCTGGGTTGCTCTATGGGTGCTTTTCCCAGAAGTAGCACGTGACAGAGACAGATACTGAGGGAAGGGGACAAATTGGAGCAGGGTATAATGACACATATGTATGAAGAAGCCACCATGAAGCCAAAGAGGAAGCTGGGGCAGGAGGATTGCCTTAGCCCAGAAGTTTGAGGCAAGCCTGTATCAATTCAGTGGTGGATATATCCCTGAACTTCTGATCATCCTGTGCTGGGATCATTGCTGTGTGCCACAAGCCCAGTTTGTGGGGAGCTGGGAACTGAACCCAGGGATTCACACGTGCTTGGTGAACTCTCTACCAAATAAGCCACATCCCTCGTTCAAGAACAGACTTAACTCCCATCTGCCTGAATAACCATGCAATGCAATAAACAAACCTAGCATGCCATTCTGACATTGTAATCCACTCGGAAGTCTTTACTTTTATAGTTACACTTGTTAACAGAGAGCCAGTAGGTACCCAGAGCATCGTTCCCTCTGGAGAATGCCCCTTTTCTAACAAGCTGCATCTTTTCACAACTCAAACATTCTGCCGAGTGAGGATAAGTATTCAGGAAAAGATAGATGTCAACACTGCCTTGAAAGTAAGTACATTACTATCATGAAGGATTTTACCTGTTCTCATTTCATAAAGCTCCATGTGTTCTTCCACACAGATGAAGAGAGAGAATGTATTAAAATCCAAGAGGCTTGGCTCTGAGAAGTGAATCCGACTGTCCATGGGCCTGGGGATGTGGTTCAGTTGGTAAAGTGCTTCCCTGGCATGTATGGAGCCCTGGGTCCCATCTTTAACTCAGCATTAAATCTGGGTATGGCAGAACATGACTAATACCAGCACCCGGGAGGTGTAGGCAGAAGGATCAGAAGTTCAAGAGCATCACTGACTACATACCAAGATGCCAGCCTGGGCTACATATGATCCTGTCTTAGGGCAAAAGGGACAATGGCCTGCTATGTAATGTGAATGGGGCACCATGTTTAGCCAGAAAAAGAGTGAGAGAAAGTAACATAGCAGAACTATAGAAATAAAAAGTAAGAGTCTGGGCTGGATTAATAGTCCAACAATTAAAAGCAAAATATTGTTCCTGAAAAGGACTCAAGTTCAGTTCCCAGCTACCACCATGTCAGGTAGCTCACAACTGCTTGTAATTTTGAGACCTCTAGCCTCTGTGGGCACTGACACTCACATGCATGTGCACACACACACACACACACACACACACACACACATGTAAATAAGCACATACACACAGACATACTACATATAATTAAAAATAAACTTTTTTAAAAGTAAGATTCTGCCTTTAGGTAGAAAATGCAATACCCAGGTAGGATTTACATAAGCCAGAAGAAGTCATGAATAGTCCTTGGCACGGCAGAGGATGGAGTGAACTGTGTCTAACTCAAACAGGTAACCCCCAGGCTCTTAGAATGCTACCTTATCTGGGGACAGGGTTTTATAGAAGCAGCAAAATAAAATGAGATCATTGAGGTTCATCCTTAATCTAATATTAATGGTGTCATTATAAAAACAAGATGTGGCTGGATGTAGGGTACGTGTCTTTAATTCCAGCACTCAGGTGGTAGAAGCAGGTGGATCTCTGTGAGTCTGAAGCCAGCTGGTTTACACTGTGGGTTCCAGGCCAGCCAGGAAGACATAATGGGCAAAAAATGGTGTGTGTGTGTGTGTGTGTGTGTGTGTGTGTGTGTGTGTGTGTGTGTGCACAGATATCAAAACACATCCAGAAACAAGACAAAACAAAACAAACAAAAATCACCTGTTCACCTGAAGTGACACAGGAAAACAGCCATCTATAAACCACGTAGAAAGGTCTGGAATAAATCCTGCCCTCATGGTCTTCAGAAAAAGCTGCTGCTGGAATGTTTTAATTTTAGACATTAGACTTTAACTCCAAGAGAGGACACTTGTGTTTGTTAGGCTCCCCATGGACAGCATCTTGTTATAGCAGTTGTAGAGTGCTGACAGATAGCTCTGCTTATGATGAAATTAGAACAAAATTTTGCACTGGTAGTCAGCAGTAGCCTAAACTGAAAGTGCTCCTAATACAAGCACTTCTGATAACACAGCAGGCTCGCTGCTGTGGCCCGCCACCAAGAGGGAGACCCCACTGCACATGGCTCGTCCAGCACCAAGAGGGAGACTCCACTGCACATGGCTCGTCCAAAAGATCAAAAGTCTCAATTCATGAATACTTACCACTGAATATGCACTGTTCTCAAACCAATATAAAGTGGAAAAACCCAAACTTGACTAGTAAGTTGAAGGTGCCCTGTCCCCCTTAACTATGGGGCTAAGTGGACGTACAAAACTTAAACAGGGTCTCAGGAAGGAAGAAGAGTGGACAATAACATGTGTCTCCCATCCCAGCTCTTTTGCCAGAGCCCCCCACTCTCTTCACATGATTCACATGTATGCCTCGTAGGATCTTCAAAAGACTAAACACACCACTTAGGCAAGCACCAGGAATAGTACTTAGCCTTCAAACTTATCCACAGCCTCATTCCCCGAACTTGTGACTGCTACCTTAGATGGCAAAAGAGACTTTGCTAATATGATCATGAATTAAGAAGCGGAGACTGGGCTGGCGAGATGGCTCAGTGGGTTAGAGCACTGACTGCTCTTGGGAAGGTCCTGAGTTTGGATCCCAGCAACCATATGGTGGATCACAACCACCTGTAATGAGATCGGACTTCCTCTTCTGGTGCATCTGAAGACAGCTACAGTAAATTACACCGGAGCGAGCGGGGCCAGAGCGAGTGGGGCTGGAGCGAGCAGGACAGACAGAGGTCCTGAGATCAACAGCAACCACACACATGATAGCTCATGGCCATCTGGACAGCTACAGTGTACTCATATACATAAAATAAACAAAAATAAATCTTAAAAAAAAAAAAAGGAGTGGAGAAGACTATTCTGTATCTCCAAGTGGGCCCAGTGCAACCACAAGAGTGATTGTAACAGGACCAAGTCAGAAGATCTGATGCAACCAGAAAACCAAGTGTCAGAGGGACGAAACGTCTAGAATGAGGAAAAGACAGGAGAACAAATTATCCCCGAGAATTTCTAGGAGGAGACAAACCTTGCAAACTCAAGCTCAAGAACATATAGACTGTGGCGGTGGGAGGCGAATGGCTTGGGGAAGGGAGGAGAGATTACACTCAGGGAGAGATACGGACAGTACAGACTCAGAGGGAAAAGGAGGGTGAGCCTCATTTCCTGCGTTTGTGCCCCACTGTTTCCTTCAGGAAATCTATGGAACTTCTCCCTCAGGAATGTTCTGGCACCCAGAGACACGTGCAAGAAGGAAGTTCCCCTAAGAAGCCCCAGGCTCTTGCTGTCTTGGTGCTGAAACATGTTCCTGCATTAGGATGGAGGCTATGGTCACATGGCAGAATGATGTTGCCAATTTCAGAGGGGCCCCAACACCAGGTAGTTGGGTGCCAAACTACCAACAGGTCTAGAAAAGTTTCCCGCAGGCCTGCACTCGGTCATCACTATGTGCTCTTGATCTTGGTGAACCACTGTGAGCTTGTAAAATGATGCTAGAGTATCCAGGGATCAGGTCTGCCCTACTCTCCGCCCATCAGGTCTGTAGCTGAGTGCACACGCAGCACCTGGATGCGGGACTATGCTAAAACAGCATGATCTTACAATCAAAGGAAGTTAGGGCGTGAACTGGAGGTAGAAATCTGGACATAGGAACTGATACAGAGGTCATGGAGGAGGGCTGCTAAGTGGCTTGCTCCTTGTGGTTTGCTCAGTCTGTTCTCTTTTATATACATGTATATGTGTATGTATACACACACACACACACACACACCACCTGCCTAGAGGAGCACCAAGTACAATCACCTGGGCCCATCCACATCAATCATCAATCAACAAAAGCACTACTGGACAATTTTATGGGGACATTTTTTGATTATGATTCCTTCTTCCCAGACGACCCACCTTGCGTCAAGTTGACGTAAAGCTCGCCAGCTCAACTGACTCCTTGTCAACTTCACACACAAACACACCACTCTAGCCATAGCCTTTCCTTTCTTGACGTTCTCTGAATATCATGTTACCATAAGTTCCAGTCTTTACAAATTCCACACTTCAAAAGTTCAGTTTCTTTAAAACATTCAAGATTCTCTAAAACACTGACAACGTTCTTTTTAAAATATCCAGCATCTCTGAAATATCCAAGACCTCTCTAAATATCCAAAATCTTTCTTCCAAAATATTTCTAAATTTCCAAAGTCTCTCTCTCTTTTTTTAAGATTTATTTTACTCATTTTATGTGTATGAGTACACTGTAGCTGTACAGATGGCCGTGAGCCATCATATGTGTGGCTGCTGAGAATTGAACTCAGGACCTCTGCTGGCCCCTCCCGATCTGGCGTAATTCACTGCAGCTGTCTTCAGGGCTTCAGAAGAGGGCGTCAGATCTCATTACGGGTGGTTGTGAGCCACCATGTGGTTGCTGGGATCCGAACTCAGGACCTTTGGAAGAGCAGCCAGTGCTCTTACCCACTGAGCCATCTCACCAGCCCTCCAAAGTCTCTTAATCGTAAGCTCTTATAAAACCTAAAATAAGTTCAACAACTCTTTTTTTTTGTTGTTGTTGTTCCAAGAATGAAGAATCAGGCATAATTACAATCAGATCAGAACAAAACCAAAGTTCAACAGCGTGAAGCTCATTATCAGACTCCTGGAGCTCACATTCTTAGGATTGGCTGTGGCCCTTCTCCATCTCTGTCACCCACAGCACACACAGCTTATCTCACAGGCTCAGGCTGGCTGGCTCCAGCACAGCTGCTGCTGTCCTTGGTGTGACCATCCCATTATCATATTCCAAATGATCTCCAAAATGCTGGGGTCTCCTGCTGCAGATGGGCTGTGCCTTCACCAATGGCCTCTCCTATGCTCTCTTCAGGGGCTCTTACCCTGACACATGGTGCCAAGCCACACCCTCTCCGTGACCCCTTCAATCCTAGGGCTTCTACTACAACTGAGGTGTACCCTCACCAGTGGCCTCTCCTGGGTTCTTTTCAGGGACCCCAGCCTTGTCACATAATGTCAAGCCTCAGTTGCTCTCAAGGACCCCCTCATGCCTTTAAAACCTGGGTAACTCTTATATACTACCAAAGTTAGCTTCCAGCAAGAGATAGAGCCTCGACCCGCTCTGAACCACAACTTCTGTGGACATACCCCCAGAAGATTTCTTCTCAGTGTTACTGGTCTTTTTCAAAATCACCACTAATTTCTCAGCTCCTGCTGACCAGGACAGATTATCTCAGCAAAGCAAAAGTTTCACTTCAATAGCTCTTAATTCAAAATTGATGTGTTTGAATGGCGGCTTGAGTCAGGACACACTACACTAGGCCTAAACAGTTTCATGTGTAAGAGGTTTAATTGGAAGAGAGAGAGGGGATAGTGGCAGAAAGAGAAGGGGAGGTAGAGAGAGAGAGAGAGAAAGAGAGAGAGAGAGAGAGAGAGAGAGAGAGAGAGAGAGAGAGAGAGAAGAAGGAGCATTCCCCATATGTGTGTGTGTGTGTGTGTGTGTGTGTGTGTGTGTTGATGTGTGGCTGCTGGTAAAGGTGGGAGGTGAGCCGAATGGATTCTGGGAATATGGCAGCTGTTGCCTTGGCAGCAGGTCTGTGAGGCCCCACCTATGTGACTTCATGGGCTTCAGAGGCCTTGATGCCAACAAAAATACCACAAGAATGGCTTTGGTAGAGTCTTAAAGGGACTTTTAAACTTCCCTCTGGGGTTTCACAAGCCAGGCCTCCATCGTCTGCACTGCTCTGAACATTAGCTCCCCACAGTCTATTGAGCTCTGAGCACTCAACAGCTTTTCCTGTCCAGAGTTCAAATTATACCACAGTCCTCCCCAAATACACAGGCAGGTCTGTCACAGCAACACCTGTATCCAGTACCAGTTTCTGTCTTTCGGTTTCTATTGCTGTGCTAAAACACCATGACCAAAAGCTACTTGGGGACGAAAAGTATTTTCTTTCATCCTACACTTCTGCATCACAGTTGGTCATCAATGGAAATTAAGACAAGAACTGGAGGCAAGAACCTGGAGGCAGGAACTGATGCAGAGGCCATGGACGAGAGCTGCTGACAAGCTTGCTCCTCATGGCTTGCCCAGCCTGCTCTCTTATATACCCAAGGACTAACCTGCTCGGGGTGACACTACCCACAACGGGCTGGACCATCTCCTATCAACCAAGATCATCTCCTACAGGTCTTCCTCTAGGCCAATCATTTTATTAAGATTCCTTCTTTTCAGGTGACTCTACTTGTGTGAAGTTGACAAAACAGTCCAGCCAGCACATCCCCCCCCAGCACTGTCCAGCACTATAAGTGAAACTTCTAGATCAGTACCAGCTTGATGCCTCTTTGTCTTCAGCAGTAGGGTCTCACCAGCAGGTTCTGGGAGGTAACCAACAGCACTGACAAGAGTCTTTAATAACACTAAAGACCTCTTTTTTTTTTTTTAAAAGTCATATGGAAACCTACCTTCTACTATAAAAGCTTCCATAGATAGATTGAAAATAAGTTACTCTTTAACAGGATAACAATGCCGTATTAAGCACCACAGGCTAACAAATAAAGAACCCAGGGCCAGCAATGAGTAATGCTATTTGGAGTTGTTAGCCACTGAGGTGCCATAGACCTCCAAACAGTACAGGCTACTATTGATTGTGGACCCCTTCCTACCAGCTAAATGCATAGGAAAAACAAAATTATTTTCTTTATAAAGTTAGCTTGCCTCAAGGATTTCCTAATTCACAAAAACAAAGAAACAACAACAACAAAACCAAGCACAGGCCTGTTCATCGGCCACAGCCCTCTTACAGCCGCTTTCAGAATTCCCATTGCCATTATCAAAGTATACTGACAAGTCCTTGGATGGTCCACAGGTCCTGAATGAAGCAGCCCCTTCCTTCCCAAGCTCTATGAGAGCTCCTTGCATCTCTTCCTAGTTCTTGGTCCACTCTGGACCACAAGGGCCTCCTTGCTGTTCTGGAAGCCGAGTAATCATGTTCCTGAGTTGCTCAAGATCTCCTCTTACCTCTCTTCATCCTTATACCTGATATCCTCAGAAAGGCCGACCCTGATGTGATAGGAGAAAATGTGCCCCCTGCTAGAGTAAGGTGCTGAAGTCTTGACCCACCTCATCAGTGTCTCAGAATGAGAGAAAGTCTTTAAAGAGGTGATTAAATGCGACTGGGCCTTCCTTCAGTCAACAACTGACTCCAGAAGAAGGCAATGGTGATAGAACCACATGGACCAATTGGAGAAAAAGCATAATGTCTACAAGTATGGGAGAGAGGCCTCAGATGAAACCAGGCCTCCCACCATCTTGACCTCTGTCTTAGGGTTTCTACTGCTGCAACACAGCACCATGGTCAAAAAGCAAGTTGGTAAGGAAAGGGTTTATTTAGCTTACACTTTGACAACACTGTCTACCATGGAAGGAAGCCAGGACAGGAACTCAAACAGGGCAGAAACCTGGAGGCAGGAGCTGATGCAGAGGCCCCAGAGGAGCGCTGCTTACCAATGGCTGGCTTAGCCTGCTTTATTATAGAACCCAGAAACACTAGACAAGGAATGGTACCACTCACAACGGGCTGGGCCCTCCTCTACTGATCACTAATTGAGAAAATGTCTTGTAGGCTTCCCTACAATCCAATCTTATGGAGGCTCCCTCCTCTCTGATGTCATTAGCTTATGCTAAGTTCACAAAGAACTTAGACAGCACAGCCTCTGACTTCTGGCCTTGGGAATTGCAAGAAGACACAACTCTATCACTTTAAGCCACCCTTTCCTCTCACCTCTGGGCCTGCATCTGTCTTTTGCAGCCCCCCC
>NW_022196913.1:29146798-29168810 GCF_008632895.1 Mastomys coucha
ACACTGCAGCCCCCCCCCACACACACATTATTCATCACCTCTAGCACACTTCCTTGCTGTTTACTGCTTACAGTCTGGATCTCCAAAACATCACGTGAGCTCTATAAGGAGCTGGATTTTTTTTCTTAAGATTCATTTATTTTATGCATATGAGCGTGTGCTTGCAGGCATGTATGTGTACCTTCAGCAATCCCCTGGAACTGGAGTTACAAACTGTTGACAGCTGCCACTCGAGAGCTGAGAACGGAGGAACGCAGAAACTCTGCAAGAGCAGCTAGTACATCTTAAAGGCTGAGCCATTCTCCAGCCTCCCCCAACTGTTTTTCTTGACTCTGTATCCCAAGCACCTCCAGAAATATGTGGCATCCCCAGTGACTACACGCAAGGTGGATCGATGTGAAGACTCTGGTCTTGTACTCTCATCACGAGGCAGCCACTATCTTCTGAGAGGAAATGAAGAATAGAGACTATGATTTCATGGGGTTGGCTGCAGGGGTACTATCATAAATAAAGGAGGAAGAATTTTTCTAAAATAATTTTGTCCTTACCATCTATCCTCCATTGTCCAGCCACCTCTGTTAATAAGCTGTAGCCCTTCCCCATTCAGACCTAAAGTCAGAGAATGCCCTAGACTTTTCCCTCATCTGAACAAAGCTACATGACCTTTCTCAGTGTCCTTCAAACAACTCCTACACATACAGCCCCAACATATACAGATACATAGTCCCCACATACAGCTTTCACTATAGCACTCTCTCCCTTCCTTTTTCTACATACACGTGCACACACACAGACACACACACACTCACACATACACACACGTGGGTGCAGACACACACACACACACACACACTCAGATAGGCTGGCTGACATTACTCAGCTCACTTTTATTATGAACCCCTGTCGATACATGGAAGCAGGGCATCTGATACCGTGCCAGGCCCTATGCTCCAAATCTATTTATCTCTTTTTGTTGTTTACTCTGGTTTCGGTACTGCACATCCAGAGGAACTGGTTTCACTTCGTTTCACTCTGCCGATCTCTGCCTCCCCCTGGGCCGGGATCCTGCACCTGGCGCGCTCTCACCTTGACCGAGACCCCTTTCCAGCTGCTGAAGGCATCGTAGGCGGTGCGCACAGCAGCGCGGGCCTCGGGTACTCCGCAGTCGGCCACGGTGCCCAGCTTGGCGCCGCTGGCCGGGTCGTACACCGGGAAGGTGGCGGGGGCTGGGAGCCAGCGGCCGCCCACGAAGCTGTCCCCGCGGAGTAGGTCGGCGTGGAGGCCAGCGGGGGCGCGGGTGTAGCTGCGCAGCTGGGCTCCTGCGGGCTCCGGGAGGAGTCGACCCGGAGGCGGCAGCGCCGGACGGGCGGCCCAGACGCTCCGCAGCTGAAAGCAGGTCGCCATGGCCCGGCAGTAGCGGCAACACCAGCAAGGGACAGGCAAGCGAGCGGCAGGATCTCAGGGGTCGCAAGAAAGCGGGAGCACGGCGGCGGGGACGCGCGGGGCGGCGGGGACGCGCTGGGCGGCGGGGACGCGCGGGGAGGCGGGGACATCGAGAGCGCCCTCTCTCTGAGCTATGGAGATTGGAGCTGCGAGAAGATAGATCCTGAACTGCTCTGTGTTCCCCGAGCGTCCTTTTCCAGTGCCTCCCAGCAAGATGGATTTGTGCACATAAGTCACCTTTCTTATTGCCGGATGCTCACCTGTCATTTCTTTAGGCCGTTAACTGTGACAGGAGCATTTTCTGTTCCCCAGCCCCGGCAATCTGCACTCCGCGGTTTCCTACGCTCAGGCTACTGAGCATTGGGATTGGGGATCACTGTTTAGTGAGGGGTGAAGTGTGGCTCAGTAATCTGTCTCTTGCATGCTCTTCTGCATATCTCCTTCATGAATTTGGAGCACAGCGCTCCTGAGTACTGGGATTTGGGGCAGCCGTTCAACTAGGGTCGAAGTGAGGCTCAGGGATTCCTCTTGTGTGCTTTCTCTGTTGCGTGTTCCTCTGTGTTTTCTCTGTTGGTCTTGAGCAGGGTGCTCCCAAGCCATGGGCCTTTGCTTCGTGACCTAGCTGGTGCACATCAAGCAACTAACAAAGCTGAAGTTTGGCCAATTAGTAACTGAAAATAATCAAAATAGAAGTAATAAGCCCAGCGTTGTGGCCCATGCCTTTAATACCAGCACTTGGGAGGCAGAGGTATGAGGCTCTCTGTGAGTTCAAGGCCAACCAAAGCCATATACTGAGACCCTGTTTTAAAAAAGAAGTCAACAGGGGTGTGAAGATTGAATATAGCACCATCACCTTAAACAGCATCTTCATCTTCCTGTTACATCTGGTCCCCAAACTCTGCAGCAGAAAGAAACTCTGTTTTAATTTGAATAAAAGAAATAACAGGTTTGTGCTCAGAATGTGTGGAGTTAAATGCTATTATTATTATTATTATTATTATTATTATTATTATTATTATTGAGAAAACATGTTACTATGCAGTCTAGGATGACCTACATCTCCCAGTCTTCCTTCCTAGAGTTCTGGTATTACAGGCAAGCACTACATGCCCCAGTTAGAATATTGTATTTGCAAAATGCCTCGGATGTACTTTTAATTGCTGGCTTTGTCTCCTGCTGAGTCAGAGCCTCCCCGTCTTGTGCCAGACACATCTGGCAGAAGTCTCAACAGTAGGATTTAATTGTGTGTGCACACGTCTGTGCTGTGTGTGTTCACTACTTTGTCCTATATTTTACTGAGGGAATTGGGGAAGAGAAGGGATCAAGATAAGGAGGGCCTCTGGAGGCTTTCTTGGCTGTGGCAAGCTGGCCTGGATGTCTTCTGCCTGTAGGGGGCGCTCTGCTGATAGATCATTCTATGGTCTCTGGGCATTCCTTCAGATCTTGTCTTAATCAGTGTAAACCCCAAATTTGAAATCAGCTGTGTGTTTGGAGAGCCAATCTAGAATTCACTGTCTCTCGTCCTCTCTCCTACTCCTTGCCCTTCTTTCTCTCTTTTTCTTTTACTTCTGCAAAGATTCATCTTGAAAAAAAAAAAAACCCAAAGAACAAAAAAACCAAAAAACCAGAAATAAAAGAAAAACAACATCGCGTTTGGTAACCAAAGCCAACGTCAAATGCACTATGTAGCCCAGGCTGGTCTTGAACTCAGGGAGTCCATGGTGTCAATCTGAGAGTATTCGAACAGTCGCCGCTCCTGGCTTGAGAAACTACGTAAAGCTTTGCCTACCCTCCCCCTTTTCAGCTGAGTTGCCCACCATGCGCCCTAGGAGTAGCATTTCCGCTGTTTGTTTCTTTGAAAGTGAGAACACACACACACACACACACACACACACACACACAAAGCCCCCAAACTCTAAACACACAATAATTTAGGTCTAATCTTACTATTAATATTCACACCAATGCAGTAGTAAAATCATGTTTTTACTTACTTGTTGAAGGAAGGAGCTCACCAAAGCAACTGTCCCTACAGTCCGAGAAGTTCATTAAGTGGCACTTGAAACATTGATTCTTTCCCCCAGCAAGCCCACATTTGGAGTAGAAACAACTCTCTCCAGCCTCTTACATCCCTGATGACTCCCAGATCTTGGGTGGGTATGCTCACTAGGACCCATAGGAGAAACGCACCGGTAGACGGGAGCCTCTTTTTTTCTCCTGTGTTCCTGGGTACCATGAGTTTCCGGTTCCTGGCTTTTAAGACTTACTTATTTATGTGAAGAAGAGGAGGGTTACCAGGATTGATTCTTTTCCTTCTACCATGTGGGTCCCTGGAATTGGCTTAGGTCATCAGGCTCAGCAGCAAGCGCCTTTACCTGATGAGCTATTATTATTTCTAAAACCCCACTCTCTGGATGTGTCCAACTTCTTCCCCAGTTGTTGTCATGGTCCCATAAGACAATGACATAGAAGACTACCAGAGGAATGAGTTGCTTTATTTTAAATACTAAAATTATATCTAAAGCTGGCCTTGGGGGCTCAGGCCTGCATTCCCAGCATGGAGATGTAGTAAGAAAGAGATGGAGAATTCAAGGTAAGGGCTTCGAAGATGGCCCAGTGGGTAAAAGTGCTGGCCTTACAAGTCTAATGACCCAACTTCAGTCTGCAGAACCAATGTAAAAAGGTGGATGCAGTGGCCATACCTGCAGTTCCACCACTCATCTGGCAAGGTAGGACATGAAGATGGACAAGTAGCCCAGAAGCACCAGTAAGCCTTGAGTACTCTGAGAAGCAGAAACATGAAGCTTTAAGCAGGTGTGTGTGTTTACTGAAACTTGTCTTCTTACCTCCACAGGTATGCCTGCATTCACACACACACACACACACACACACACAAGAAAATAAATCAATGCATAACTCAGCTACATAGATGGTTTGAGGACAGCTTAAATTACATGCAGCTTTATACAAAAATATTGTATTTCATCATTTATCTGCATATGGAGACTAGCTTTCATTTCAATGGCTTCATCCAATTTTGCTTTATATTCATATCTACATTTTTAGAAATAATCTTATACTGACTAACCTGAATGCAAAGTCGTTTTATTGGTAGGAAAGAAATCAATAAACGGGTTGGGGATATAGCTCAGTGTAAGAATATTTGTCTAAAATGAAGGAAGTCCTGGATTCCATCCCTGTGCCACAAAACCCAAACTAAACAAAAATCAACAAGGAAAATAATAGAAGTCCCTGGTGAATCTTTTGGTTGGGGAGTTTTCTTCTGAATGATAACTGTTAAGGAATATTGCACTTAGGGTATACTGATCTCCATTTAAAATACATTGCATATTGACTCATCTGATATCCACAATGACCCATAAGGTGGAAACTATTATTATCTCTGAGTCACAGAGAAGCAGCAGCATAGTTGAATAACTTGCACAAGGTCACTCAGACTGAAGCTAGACTGAAGCTAGCAGAATTGATATGCAAACGAGGCACACATTCTCACCCGCTCCTAGGATACCTGCACACTTGCTTTTCAATTTGTGTTTGCATTTCAGAAAAGCTTCAGATGATGGAATCACACAGTCTCTTTATAACAAAGGCCTGTGTTAGCAAGGGGGATAGCAGTAGAAAAAAAAAAAATTTCATGTGGGCATGTTCGTGTATAGAGGTCAGAGGTCAATGTATAAAATATGTAAGGAATCTGGGATTAGCATTGGTTAGTAATGGAACCTGCTTCCTTCTCTGGTGTTTTATGTAGCTTGGTTTACTTATATCTGCCCAGATATCTCTTTTAGGCAGGATTTTCTCCTGGTAATTCTTGCCAGTCCTCTATCTGCTATCTTCTTGTTGTCTTTAGCTTTTTACTACATTTATTTACTTGGGTATGTGCATGGAGAATCAGTCCTCTCCTTCCACCATGTGGATTCCGGGGCTTGGCGGCAAGTATCTTTATCCACTGAGCCATCTTGCCAGTCCTGTTAGTGTTTTCAAGAAAAGGTCCCCGTGTAGTCCAGGCTAGCCTCAAACTTCCATCATCCATCCATTCTCAGCCTCTAGAGTTCTGGGACTACAGTATATATAGAGTTCTTGGGTATGCAACCATACCCAAGTTTCTGTTATTGACTGACTACTCTTGGGTGCTCTTAGGTTTATTAAAATCCTAATTTATCATCACTATCATCTTACCCGACTTTAGGAGGCTCTGAGTGAGAGCTGCTCCAACTCAGACTTCTGTAGGCAGAGTAGTACTAGGGGACCCACCACAGACTGTGGGTGGCTAGGACAAGAGGACACAGAGGACAGCATATTTGTCCAAGGGACCCCCACTCCAGTTGAGGGTCATGTCACAGAGGGATGTAGGGTCAGGAAGTCAGTTCTTTGAGGTTTTTATTTTGTTCAGTATAGAGAGCTAAATTCTAGATTTATATGTCAATTTTCTCACTTACAAAAAGTTAGTATGGTCAGGTATGCTGGGCTCACACCTATGGTCCCAATACTGGGAGACACAAACAGAAGAATTTGGAATTTAAGGCCATCCTTGGCTTCATAAGAAGGTCAGAGCTATTCTGGCACGCATGAGATCCCATTGACAAAAACCGAAAGCAAGCAAAGTGATCTAAGTTTATAAACACCCTGCTATCCAATTAAAAAGCAAAGCAACCAAAACCAAACCAAACAAAATAAAACAAAACAAAACTTGTAGCCTGTGGCTTAAAGACAGTTAGAAGCAGTCGGGACCAGTGCCCCTAGCTGCAGAGAGCTACAGAAACCACGTCCTTGGGTTTGAATGGGGCTGAAGATTACATAACAAACTGCTGCCTGGCAGACAGCCTGCTCAAATTATCCCGTCTTTTGTTCATTCATCCCTTGCCTAGCCCAAGGATGAATACTGTTTCCTCAGTCTTTTGGGAGCACCCTGCTGGTTTGAGCACTGACAGTGCATCATTTGGGTGTTAAGATCACCATCATTTATGTCCACGGATGACCTGGATTGTGTCCCTTGGACTGCCTGTTGCTGATTGGCTACCTCATGATGAGTCTATTCTGAGCCCAGCATTTTCCAGACCCTTGTCTCTTCGCCTTAATCTGTTTCCTGCCTCCACCTTCCAGGTGCAGTCAGCATCTTTGGGCTTGCAGGAATCCTTCCTTGCAACACATCTCGGGTAAGTCCTGTTGGAAGAGCCAGAGTAGAAGGCCAGGAGTGGCTGGGGTTGTGTAACATGCCGAACTGGCAGTATCTGTTGCCAAATAACAAAGAGAGAAGCCGGTTCTAGGTGATCACCATAAAAGCTTTCCCAGCATGCACATGGGGCTTGGGAGGATGAGGAAACTCTCTGATAAGTGTGAGGTGATGATATCAGAGATGCTGCTCGTGGACAGGGAGGTAGAATCAGAGTGACCGTCAACTGGCATAGGTGAGTGTCTGGTTTGGAAAGCAAGTTGAAGGCAACTTTGATTTGCCGAGCCGATTGTGTGTTGAGGGAAGATCTGGGTGGGTGGGATGACAAAGTGCCTCCAGCCAAAGGCTTTTAGATCCCAGCAGATTGCTTTCTCTCCCCTCCCAGGTGGACAGTTTGTTTGATGTTCTGGAAAAAGCTAAACAGTGGGTGATCAATTGACTTCATTGGAAAACAGCATTCTTTTGAAACGAGGCTTGGTTTCCTGTGTCAGTGACCTGTGCAGAGGGAACACGCTGAGTCTGTGCCTGGATTTTGGAGTTGTAGTTTGGCTACAGCTTAGATTGTCCCCCACCTTAGCAGAGCAGCTGAGGAGGAATGACAGCATGTCTGCAGGCAGGCTGTGGTCTAGCCTGCTGCTCCTGCTGCCTTTCTTCTGTTCTAGAAGTTCATCTTGTGGTCTTTCAACACATGTAGAAATAGGTAAGTACTGGGCTGTGTGTGTGTGTGTGTGTGTGTGTGTGTTTGTCTGTCTGTCTGTTTTACAGACAGTGTCTCCTGATATAGTTCTGGCTACCTTGGAGGTCATTATGTAGAACTGGCTGGCCTCAAAGTTGAGATGATCTTTCAACCACTGAGTGCTGGGATTATGTGAGTTTGACACCCATTCCTGCCCCCTTCATGGGTTAGTTTTTTAAGATTATTATTATTATTATTATTATTATTATTATTATTATTATTATTATTATTATTATTTGGTGTGTGTGTAAGTGTAAGCACAGGAGTACAGGCACCCTTGGAAGTCAGAGGCATCAAATGCCCCTGGAGTTAAAGTTACAGGCAGGTATGAGCCACCCAACATGGGTGCTTGTGATCAAATTATGTCCCTGCCAAAAGCACTATGTACCCTTAACCGCTGAGCCATCTCGCCACCCCTCTTTGTGTTATTAAAAGATCAAGAATCCATCAATAAGCTTAAGAAAGAGATTGAAAATCTATCCCTTATATCGACACAATTCTTCCTCCTTTGGGAAGTGGCCTGACAGTGGAGAGGAGAGAGGAAGATTGGGAATATCCAGGGCTAGGAAATGACAGGTGGACTTGGTAGGGGTATAGCCAGGTGAGAGAGCTGAGGTCCCTTATGTTCCTTTATGTGAGGCCGCTGGGTATTCCTTGCAGGGGATAGTGTGGAACCGAAGAAAGTCACAGAACTAAGAGAAGGAAGGTGGATGTCTCAGGCAGGAGTGTGAGATTGGTCTGGTCACTCTTATACTTCCAAGGACAGCATTTCTAGGTAGATGTAAAGGGCCATGTGTAGCCATGGGAGTGAGTCCCTAGGTGGCTGTTAGTGGCTCTTATGGGTATGACACATCATTTGAGTTTTAAGGTCACCCTAGTTTCCATCACTGACCTAAATTATTTCCCACGGGTTAAATGCTACCTATTGGCCTTAGGATGCTTGGCTTCAGGATGGCAAGGCTGGGTGGTTGTTACTATTACAGGAGTCCAGCTTAGCATCACAGGAGTTAGGAGGAGGCCATGCACTCCAGTATGCCTGACCTTAGGGGCAGTGGCTGGGCTATCTTGATTGTGCTGGTTAGTTCTTGTCAACTAGACAAATCTGGGAAGAGGGAATCTCAGCTGAGGCACTGCCTCCATCAGATGAGCCTGTAGATGAGTCTGTGGGGGCATTTCCTTAATTCATGATGGGTGGAAGAGGTTCAGTTTGCTGTGAGCAGATGTCTGGGTGTAGAAAAAAAGCAGGCTGAGCAAGTATGAGCGAGCAAGCCAGTAAACGGTGTTCTTCCGAGGTCTCTGCTTCAGTTCCTGCCTCCAGGTTCCTGCTTTGAGCTCCTGCCCTGATTTCCGTCAATGAAGGACTATGAGTGGGATGTGTAAGCCAATTAAATCTTTCCTCCCCAAGTTGCTTTTGGTCATTTGGTGTTTATTTCGGCAATCGAAATCAAACTAGGACTTAGATAATGGATTTAGATAAGTGAAAAAGGGAGGGCTTTTTAAACTTATTTTTTCTAATTAATGCATAACTGACAAAAATAAACTATATAAATTTAAGGCATGTGATGTGATGTGATATGTTGATAAGCTAATTAAAATGCTTATTACTTTGCATAGTAACCATCTTAAGCATATGTGGTAGGTCTCTCCAAACCAAGGGATTTTGATTCTTTTGAAATATATTTGTGATTTTTTTAAAGATTTATTTTATTTATTTTACCTGTATGAGTACACTGTAGCTGTACAGATGGTCGTAAGCCATCATGTGTGTGGCTGCTGGGAATTGGACTCAGGATCTCTGGCCCGCCCGCTCCAGCGTAATTCACTGTAGCAGTCTTCAGACGCACCAGAAGAGGGCGTCCCATCTCATTATGGGTGGTTGTGAGCCCCCATGTGGTTGCTGGGATCCAAACTCAGGACCTTTGAAAGAGCAGTCAATGCTCTTACCCACTGAGCCATCTCACTAGCCCTATTTGTGATTTTTTTTTTTTAAATGTGTGAGGGATGTAAAGCAATTCATAATACAATCAAAATAAGAGTACATTCTACAGTGATTTTAAGATTAATTTTAGGTATATTTAGTATTCTGGGCTTTCTTTTATTTCAATAAAGATGATATTGTTTTATAGTTAAGCCACCTCTATCAGTTACACAGAGGGACTGGGTTACAGTTATAATAGGAAAAGTTACCATCATAAAGTAGATGTAGATTCTGAGCCATGGCAGGCAGGATCCTAAGATCATAGTTACCAGTGTAAAAAGATACAAAGGGCCTTGGCCCTGGCCCAGGCCTTTCAGTCTGCAGAGAAGGAAATGGACTCACTGTTTCAGACTCCCTGGTGGGTGGTCTGGCCCAGAATGCTGTGTCTTGACAGTGAGTCAAACATTTACTGCTGAAAGAGTCAGGAAACAAAGGAAAGGGACACAGACCTCAGCTATTAGTCCTGCTGTAAACTAGACCTGTGTTCTGAGAAACACATGGTGCCTGTGTGTTCCACTAGCGGGGAGGGCAATGTAATGAATTCTTAAGGATCTTCCAACTCTAAGCTAAAATGACAGAAGCCCAAGGAGATCACATGTAAATGAAAATATTTATGTTTTAAAATCCTTGGAGTAAAACGAAAGTCCTTAGAGTTTCTGTGTTGATTCCTGATAGATAGAAAAGTCCTAATGGACATTTAAAAATCTCTAATCAGGGTGTGGTGGCTTATACCCATAGTCCCAGCAATGGGAAGACAGAAGCAGGAGGAGAGCTGTGAGTTCCACACCAGCTTAGGTTACAGAGTGAAACCATTTTTTTTTAATTATGTTTATATAGATGAAATCAAATCTGCACAAATTCTAAGATTTTCATATGAAAGGCACCTGAAGTGCCACCTTGTATTTAGTAACAACTTAGATGACATAGCTTGTTTATTTTTTGATTTCTTATGTGAGGCCTGAGTACAATATTGGTACTTATGTGAAACCTTTTCTAGAATTGTCCTCATGCAATGGTTTGTGTTAGGAAAACACTGGAATCCTGAATCTCGATGCTTTGTATGTTTTGTGATTTCATTATTAGGGTATCAGTGTATACAGTAGAGGAGAGTTTTTTTTTGATTTAAGAAAGACTGCGATTCAGGGCTAGAGAGATGTTTTAGAAGTTAAGAGAACAGATTGCTCTCCCAGGGGACCTGGGTTTGATTCTGAGCACACCCACATGACAGCTAACTCCAGGGATCCAGTGCCCTCTTCTGGCCTCTGAAGGCACTGTATGCATGTGGTACATAGACATGTGTGTAGGGAGAACCCCCATACACTTCAAACCAAATCTTTAAAATAAAAAAAAGAATGTGATTTACAAAAGGTATAGGGGGTTGCTGCTCAGCGTGAGTTCCAAGGAGTGTCAACCCTCCCACTTACCCTAAGATTCCGGATGGATCTCTGCACGTCTGCGTGGGGGGTGGAGTACACAGCTTTCTGAGATGATTGTCCTTCCAAAGTATTTCAGTGATGAAACACACTCCAGGACCCTTGGTCAGCCGTGTTTGGGGCCTTTTTTGTATTGCGTTTAGGGTTCTCTACCCAGCTCTGAGGCACATATCATGACAGTTTCTGTTTCCCAGGCTCCTCCCCCATCACCGCCCTGTGTCCTCCCTCAGTATTTGTTTTCTGTGGTTCTTTCAGCTAACCTGTGAGGTAGCGGTTTACTTTCACTTCACAGAGGAGGGAATAGTGTTAGGTAAAAACTTGCCCAAGATCACATAGTTAGTTAAGCAGAAATTTTAAATTGCCATACAAATTTGATTTGTATTCTAATAACATAAATATTTAAAATCATGCCTAAGCCTGACATGGTGAAACATGCCTTTAATCCTAATACTTGTGAGGAGGCAGGTAGATCTCTGAGAGTTCAAGGCCAGCCTGATCTACAAACTTTCATGCCCACAAGGGCTACACAGAGAGACCCTATGTCAAACAAAAACCAAACAAGCAAAAAAGAAAAAAAAATTCTGCCTAAAGAAAATCTCAATTGAGAACAATCTTACTTTTTATCTCATTTTCTCCATAGTTTGCAACTAAAGAATGTGTGATTTTTTCTTTAAAAAAAATATTTCTACAGACTAGAGAGATGGTTCAGCAGGTGAAGGTGCTTCATGTTCTCACAGAGGAACCAAGTTCATTTCTTTCTTTTTTTCCTTTTTTCTTTTTGAGACAGGGTTTCTCTGTGTAGCCCTGGCTGTCCTAGAACTCACTAAGTAGAGCAGGCTCCCTCAAACTCAGAAATCCGCCTGCCTCTGCCTCCCAAGTGCTAGGACTAAAGGCGTGCGCCACCACTACCAGGCCCAAGTTTATTTCAAGCACCCATGTTGGGTGGCTCGCAATGAAGCCACAATGGAGTTATACTGTACAAAACTCCAGTTCCAAGGAATCCTCTTCTGGCCTCTATAGGTAACTGCACTTACAGACATATACATGTATATATATGCAGACACAGACACACATAAGTTAAAAGAAGTCTTTCTAAAAAATGATCTCTGGTAAATACAGTTGAACTTAGCTCATATGGTATTCATCTCTTGCAGGACACAGGGCTCTGGAGTTTCTTCGACTTCAAGATGGACGCATTAACTATAAAGAGGTAGGGAGCTGGATTTCTCTTGGTTGTATTTATGTTTTCCTCTGTGGGTGTCAAACAAAGGTTTAGACAGATCCTTAATTTAATCCTAGGAGTTGTACTCATGTCTTTATAAACCTGATGTTGTGGTTAAAACATACACATGTCCAGTGCCACTCAGACATTATATGTGTATGTATACAAATATATATGCCTATCTATGTTAAATTTAAAATATTTTAGAACTCAAATATTTAAATAATATAATTTATAATTTGAAACCATGTTCTTTCTTTGCTTTTTGCAATATTTGTTGTAGAACCCAGGGCCTTGTGCATTTTAGGCAGTAGCTTTACCAGTGAGCTACATCCCTGGCCTTTGAAATAATTCATAAGTGTTTTGTTGTTGTTGTTGTTGTTGTTGTTGTTGTTGTTCTTATAAAGAGAGGATGTGCTTGAAAAAAATCACTTACTTTCTACTTTTTGTAAGTATTTGTTGTACACATCTTTATCATCAGGAGGAGCAGGGGCTCTCTCTCTCTCTCTCTCTCTCTTTCTCTCTCTCTCTCTGTGTGTGTGTGTGTGTGTGTGTGTGTGTGTGTGTGTGTGCGTGTGCGAGCATTGCTGGAAACTGAAGCCAGTGCTATGCGTGTAATAGATAAGAGTTCTAGTCTCAGCTTGAACTCAGGAGCTAGGAGTCTTTTTGAGGAAACGTGCCATTTCCATGTCTCCTGCTACTCATAGGACTATATGATGGGTCACCTGTACCCATCCTTACATTGCTTTAACCATTGTGCTCCTATGCATTGTTGTATACTACTGCTGCTGCTACTACTACTATTATACTACTACTCATATGATATATAACATCATGCGGTAATGATGAGTCTTAAAAATTAACATTGGTAACAGTGGTTGGCAATCTTTTTTTGAAGTCAGAACTGACTCAGCCCATTGGTCTGATGAAGTGGCTCAGCGGGTAATGGTACTTCCTGCTGCACCTACCAACCTGAGTTATCCCTAGATCCCAGACAGTAGAAGGGGGGAAAAAACCCTACTTCTGAACATTGCTCTCTGACCTCTAATAGGGACCACGCATGGCACACATACCCTACTGCTGTTATACACATAGACACGTTCGTGTACACCTATACTAATGCACTGCAGAGTCGACAGACTTAACACAGTCTTGCTTTGGAAAATGCAAACAGCTAAATGTAAAAAGAAGGGTGGATGAACAGACAGGCACGCGCAAGTTCTGTCTGGAAAGGCCATGAGCACAGCACTTCCTCCTCATGGAATTGGGGCTTGCTACTGTCCGTTTCCTCAATGAGCTCCTTAGATAATTTTTTTAACATTACACTTATTTATCTACCTTGGGGGAGGTGTATGTCTTTCTCTGGCTTGGATGAGCTGTTGTTTGCGTCCCTGCGAGCTTCCTTGTGCCCAGCTGTCCCTAAACTGTTGCTCTGTCCTCCGGAATTCCATGGAGGTGTGTCATTGTGTGGGCTGAAGCTGGACAGCAACATCAGAATCTGATTTAAAGTTCCTGGCCTGGGTGGGGAAGCCCAGTGAGAGAAGACCTGATTGTTCCGGCGGTCCTTCTTATCAGACAAGATAAAGCCGAGCATTTCGGACTCTGGACAAAAAGGTCCTTCCCTTTTAAGTAAAGAGTTTCTGGGACCTGCCTGGGGCAGGGGAATTTTAGTTTTTACATTCCACTTTTGGAGGAAGATATGAGACAGAAAGGCATGGACAAAAACCATATCCATGTACATGTACCCCACAGCACACAAAAAGCAAATAGCTCCAATTACTCTTGTATTCTACTGTAAAAGTTCGATAAATATTCAGATTTAATAGAGCTTTTGCTTTCATAGTTTACTTTATACTCCTTTTCACCCTTGCCAATTTGGTAGATCAGCAGATTGGGCTGGGCAGGGTGCTAAATGCCTGTCATTCCCGCCTTTGGGAGGTTGAGGCAGAAGGGTCAGATTCTGGTCTTTCTTTACTATATGCTAATCGCAAAGCCAACCTAGATTATGAAAGACCCTGCCTCACAAAAGGTTGTTTTTCTCTAGGCTTAAGGTGGTCTTTTAATTACTAACTTTTTTTTTTTTTTTTTTGGTCTTTTGAGACAGTGTTTGTCTGTGTAGCCCTGGCTGTCCTGGAACTCACTCTGTAGACCAGGCTTGCCTCAAACTCAGAAATCCACCTGCCTCTGTCTCCCAAGTGCTGGCATGAGCTACCACTGCCTGGCCTTAATAACTTATTAATAAGGTTGAATATATTTCAAGAGGGTAGAAACACTTCCATTACTTTATCTGTTAATTGCCTATTATAATAATGGTTTATTATAATAACTCCCTTTCTCTTGATATGAAAGAAAGGCTTAACATACATCCAGCTCCTAAAATGGAGGCTGCTAAGGGTATTTATAATTTTTAATGTGTGTGTGTGTGTGCCGTTCGTGAACATGTACCTGTCGAGGCCATAAGAGGGTATCAGATCTTCTGGGAATTGAACTCTGGTTCTTTAGAAAAGCAACAAGTGCTCTTAAGCACTGAACTGTTCCTCAAGCTTGTTATTTGTGATTTTTTTTAAGTGACAGAAGTCCAACTCTCGGGCTGGTGATATGTCTCAGTGGGTAAAGACCCTCTTTACCAAGGCTAATGACCAGGTTCAAGCCCCAGAACCCACAGAGAAGGAAGGAATTCTCCTGAAAGCTGCCCTCTGACCCCACATATACTATACCTCACACATGGATAATAATAATAAACTTTTTTTTTTTAAAAGAAAAGAATTGCACCGCCAAACGTGCCTGTGGATTGTACCCTTCGCCATCCTTTTGCAGATCACACAAGCTGTTGTAGAAATCATTTATCTCAGTCAGGGTCTCTACTCCGCCTTTGATCATTCAGTTTCCAGGATAAAAGGCACACAATTTTTATTATTATAATTAGCCTTAATCAGCACTAGAGCTGGGCAGATGTCTATCTACCCTCTAAGCTATTAGAATCTGCTTTCCCATCATTAACCCCAAGTTATAATTTGCTATATTCTATCAGGGTTGCTCTTAATTTCAGTTGGCCAGCCCCCTGGCTATGCTCTCATGACCACATAATCCATGGCGTCTACCTTCTCTCCACCGTCTCTCTCCCCTCATGGTTCTCCAATAGACCTTAAGCCCCCAAACCCCAAATCCTGCCTATCTCAATACTGCCCACTATAGGTATGTTTATTCACCAATCAGGGATAACTTGGGGGTGGGGGGCAAGGTCAAGTAGCATCACTTGGGTCTCTGTGCAGATTCTCTTGTCCTTGGGGGCAACCAGGTCTCGATGGCCAGTATTTAGTATTACAATACATAGCAAACCTCAATAGAAGCCCTTGAGCTAGCTTATACAGGGGGGCTAATGGCCAGAAGCTAGAGAAGTGGCTGTCACACTAAGAACCCAAGGAGAAGCTCCAACAGTGTCTAGAAAGGCCTCTAGGAATAACATATATGTAACAGTACTGAAAACTGTCTGTGTGCCTGTTGTTAACAGCCACTGCCCTGCTTGCTGGCTAGCTGAAGATCCAACAGACTTAATGCAGTCTCGCTTTGGAAAATACAAATCCATCTTGACTACTAGTTCCAGCCCTTGTAACCTCAGCGGTTGCTCCCAGTGAACCTGCTGTTTGTGCTCTGCTGCAAGCAGTTGGTTGCTGGTGCCCCACCAGGAGCCGCGTGCCTCTGCTGCAGGAAACTCTCAGGTTTCCAAGCTAGTAGGAGAAGCAGGAGGGCTCTGTGGCAGAGGTGGGGTGGTGTCAAGTGTTCTAGAGACTCAGTTTCTGTTTCCCAGCCAGTGGTCTGAGCTAGCCACACCATCAAAGTCAACAAAGAACTGAGTCAGCAAATTCAACAGAGACCATTCTAGAGAAAAAGCCTGCTATTCACGGCCACCTCATTTTCAAGGGGAAAGGATATTTTTGTAACCCTCAACCCTCTGAAACATGAGGGAAAATGAAAGGGGTGGGGGAGGTAAAGCCCAAGGGATATAACCTTGCACATGCACACAGCATTTGTTGTTGCTACCTATACATTTGTGTTAAATCGTGTATGTGTGTGTGTGTGTGTGTGTGTGTTTGTTTGGTTTTTCCAGACAGGATTTCTCTGTGTAACTCCCGACTGTCCTTGCTCTGAAGACCAGGCTGGCCTCAAACTCACAGAAATCTACCTGCCTCTGCCTTCCAACTGCTAGGATTAAAGGCGTGTACAGTAATTGCCCAGCATAGATGTTTATGTGAGTGTGTGTGTGTGTTTGTGTGTATGTGCGTGTATATGTATGTATCTATATATTTCTCATGTCACAGCAGATCATTGAAAATAAACCAATTTTGGATCAGCTGACTAGCTTTAGAGAAGGCCAGGTGTGGTGATTTGTACAGGCCTGTAACTCCAGTACTCCAGAGGTGGATCAGGAGTTCAAGGTCATCTTTGGCTACATAGCAACTTCAGGCCAGTTGAACTACAGGAGATCTTGTGTCAGAAAACAAAAACACATAAGGAAGTAAAAATTTTAAAATAGCCTTAGCAGAATTCTACTCCATTAGGGAAACAAAAATAAAAACTGAAAGACAGTAAAATTTAAACAGGTGGATTTTGCTGTTTTTTAAACTTGCCTGTTACACAGGAAAGACCCTGAAGTTATTATATATGATACATACTGTACACTGGTGAAATATGTATGGGGTTTTAACATTTAGTTACTCCTGCCTGCCTTCCCCTTCATCTGTTTATGTCTGGTATAGTTCTAATCTTTCATAGCTAGAAACACATGGGGCCAACTCTGGCCCTCTAATTTCTGCATTCTCTTATTTCTCAGCTACTCTTAGAGCACCAGGATGCTTATCAGGCTGGGACGGTGTTTCCTGATGCCTTTTATCCTAGCATCTGCAAAAGAGGTAAGGGGACTTTTTTTGGAATGATGTTGCATTTGCTGGTTAGTGGGAGTTTAAGAATTGTGTATTTCATAAGCTAGAGAGAGAGAGAGAGAGAGAGAGAGAGAGAGAGAGAGAGAGAGAGAGAGAGAGAGGGAGAAGGAAGAGGAGGAGGAGGAAGAGGGAGGGAGGGAGGGAGGGAGAGGGATAAGAAGAGGGAGAGGGAGAGGAAGAGGAAGAGGAAGAGGGAGCTCAGTGGTTAGAAGTATATCCTGTTCTTGCAGATGAGGTTTCAGTTCCCTGCACCCATGTTGGGTGACTCATAACCACCTGTAACTTGGGTTCCCAGGGCATCTGACATCTTTTTCTTACCTGCATGCTCATGCACATCCTTCACAGACAAACACATACACATAATTAAAAATAAAATACAAGTTTATATATAAACATAGATATGTAAAAGTGTTCACCAATGGCTTTAACTGCTTGAGCATAGACATTCTGGGAATTTTGCTTTGTGGTGATATCTGGTCTATATGTCCCTGCTTGCTTGGCTTCTTGGTGACAGCCCCTTCTGTTTGTCAGTATGTGACTCTCAAAAGA
The DNA here is from genome assembly GCF_008632895.1 of Mastomys coucha. Taxonomy (NCBI): domain Eukaryota; kingdom Metazoa; phylum Chordata; class Mammalia; order Rodentia; family Muridae; genus Mastomys; species Mastomys coucha. Next base: position 29,164,291 of record NW_022196913.1, read on the forward strand.
TTACCTACAGTCTCAGCTCTGTGTCTGTGCCACAGCAACCTTCTCCCTGGGCAGTTCTTGATCTTAACGAGACCACTTCCCAGTGCCATGAAGGTCTACGCTAGCCGAGTATTTGAGGGGAATTTAATGAGAGCAACATTCCTAAAGGTGTAGACAGGGTGTAAGGAGTCACCACGGATGATGCAGGGGAATGATTACTTCATTGTGCTGGGGGACCTTCGTGGAGGGGGCCACTTGACAGTAGCTAAGGGTTACAGCCAGTCTCCTTCCATCCTAGAGCAGAGGAACTGAGACCATAAATCCTCAGACCTCCCATGCCCTCCTTTTCTCATTATTATTTCTCTTCTCTCATTATTGATTCTGTCAATTGGCCAATCCCAACCCAACTAAAGCCAACAAAAGCCAGGGCACAAAGAAGCCGGCTGAAACACCCGAGTCTGGTATTGAAGGCGTGCACCACCACTGGCTAAACACCATCACTTAACAATCTGGTTTAACCACAGTGACATGCTGAGGGCTGCTACCTCCTATACTCAGGATGCCAGGCACCTGCACTCATACGCATGTCTTACATAGACAAACACATAAATCTTTAAGCTAAGCTCACTATTTCTTGTGTTTGTAAGTACTTCTTTCTGTTTTCCTCTCTGTCATTTTTCTTTTTTTTTTCACTTTTTATTTTTTTATTTATTTATTTTTAATTTATTTTTTATTAGATATTTTCTCTATTTACATTTCAAATGATATCCCCTTTCCCGTTTTCCCCTCTGAAAAAAACCCCTATTCCCTCCCCTCTGTCATTTTTCAATACTATTGTTGTTGCCTGTGGGTCATAGCTCATCTCTCTAACCCACCATTTCTCACTTGGCATATCCTAAGCAGCATTCAGCAAGTCCTACTGACCCTTGATCCTCTGACAGTCCCTTGAAACATTAATAAAAACACATGGAAAAAAAAGGGAGTTTTTGATCATTAAATTTAAGGAGCACTGCTCAATATGTGCTGGCCTTCAAAATAGACAAAATACACAATACTCTACACTGAAAAGTGCAGATATTTATCTATCCATTCATCCATCCATCTATCTATCCATCTTATTTATCATCTTATCTATGTATCTATATATCTATGTATCTATGTATCTATCTATGTATCTATGTATCTATCTATCTATGTATCTATCTATCTATCTATCTATCTATCTATCTATCTATGTATCTATGTATCTATGTATCTATCTATGTATCTATGTATCTATGTATCTATGTATCTATGTATCTATCTATCTATCTATCTATCTATCTATCTATCTATCTATCTACTGTAGAGTATCTATCTATCTATCTATCTATGCATCTATGTATCTATCTATGTATCTACTGTAGAGTATCTATCTATCTATCTATCTATCTATCTATCTATCTATGTATCTACTGTAGAGTATCTATCTATCTATCTATCTATGTATCTATGTATCTATGTATCTACTGTAGAGTATCTATCTATCTATCTATCTATCTATCTATCTATCTATCTATGTATCTACTGTAGAGTATCTATCTATCTATCTATCTATCTATCTATCTATCTATCTATCTTTCTATCTATCTATCTATCTATTGTAAATCTTTCCCTCCATCCATCTTTCCTCCCCACTTCCTTCCTTCCTTCCCTATTTCTCTTCCCCTACTTTCTTTTGTGATAGTCTCCTGTAGCCCAAGTATGGTCTCAAACTCACCATGTAGCTGAGGATGACTTTGAACCCTTGATCCTCCTGCCTCTGCCTCTACCTTCTGAGTGTTGGGATTGCAAGTGTGTACCAGCATGGTTGGTTTTCCACATTTGCAGGTTATGCTCTCCTAAGTGGTATAAAGATTAGGGCCAGAATATGACAGAGAAAAGTAACTTACAATGAATAATACATAGGGTGTGTGTAAGAGAGGGCTCAGTGAGTGAATGTGCTTGCTTCAAGGTCTGATGACCGGAGTTCCATCCCTGGAACTCACATAGTGGAAGGAGAAAACTGATTCCTGCAAGTTGTTCTTTGATTTCTGTATGAGTACTGTTATGCAAGTATCGGTGTACACACAGACATACCTACCATCAACAAGTGTAACAACAATGATAAAAATAAATTAAAGGAGAGTGACATGGGATAAGATGTCAGAATATAGCACATCATTGAGGAAGAATCCTTTGAGTGACTCTTCTAAAATTATACCTGGTCCTTCTGCTCCTGAGGAGTCCTTAGAGCAAGAACAGAGGGAATAAGGGATTGGTGGGAAAGCTAAGGGAGCCAACTACACAGTGAGTTGTCATGGAAGATTTGAGGAGACTCTCCACGTTTTAGGCTCCACTGGCAAACCTTTTTGTTTTATCAGGAAAATTTCATGATGTGTCTGAGAGGACTCACTGGACTCCATTTCTTAATGCCAGCATCCATTACATTCGGGAGAACTACCCTCTGCCCTGGGAGAAGGTAGGCATGCCCTCTGACCTCCATCGATTCGCCGCTGCACTGCCAAGTACTGCTGGATTCACTCCATTTCGAATCTCTGCTCCCCAGACTAGGATAGCTAATTGCCACTTGACCTGCAGTGCCATGCACACCAGTGGGGATGCAGCAAATGCCTAATCAACTCTTAAGGTCATTAGAGAAAAGCTTGGGGGTTTTTACTTGGCCATTTAGCTCCAACGCTAGTGAATCTGAAAACCTTCCAAGACACTCCGGAATATTCCAGAAAGCCTTATGTACTTTCCTGAGTCCAGAAGCTACGAGATTCACCTGCGTCTGGTTCTTTGTTAAGTCTCAGTAATGGAAATTAATTCATGTTTGTTAAAGCTTTTCAGGGAATCATCATAATATAACACAGCACATAAGACTTGAATTTGCTATTTTTTTTTTCCCCAGGACACAGAGAAGTTGGTGGCTTTCTTGTTTGGAATCACCTCCCACATGGTCGCTGATGTCAGCTGGCACAGCCTGGGTATTGAACAAGGGTTCCTCAGGACAATGGGAGCTGTGAGTACATATCACCACAAGAGTGCCACTGTAATCAAAACCGGGTGGGGTGAGGAGTATCTCAGAGATAGAGCGCTTGCTTAACATGCAAAGCCCTGGATTTGATCCTCAAATCTACAAACAAGACTGGATTATTTTAAGGAAAAGGAAACCTTTAGCCTCTTCACACATCCTGTGAACATAAACCTTTTTATCCCAAGTGGCTTCTGGCTAGAGTCTTGTCTTTAAAAAAAGTTGTTATTATTAATTCCTTTCATTGTTGCCACCTTTAAAGACACATCCACAAGAATAAAATGGACTAAGGTGCTGGAAACAGGGACAGGTATGTCTCTGCAGTGTCTTTGAGGCTGTGTGTCTGATTAAGGAAAGGATTAATTGCCACTTGGCTCTGTTCAAAATAGCTCCTGAACAGGGGGTTGCAGTCTCTCCTAACAACTAAGCTGAAAGACCTTCTATTCACTATTACTTGTTTTATTTGACTTTTGGCATTTTTAATTAAGATTTTAATCTTCATTTTTATTTTATGTGTGTGGATGTATGTGTGTGTGTATGCAACATGTATATGCAATGCTTGTAGACATCAGAAGAGGGCATTGGATCTTTCTGGGACTGGAGTTACAGACAGTTGTGAGCTGTCACGTGGAGCTGGGAATCAAACTCAGGTCCTCTGGGAGGTGACCAGTGCTCTTAACTACTGAACCATCCCTCCATAGCATGTAAGATAATGGATTTCATCATGATGGCTCATATACATACATGCCAGTGCACCTTGCTCATATTTATGCCTTTTACCATCCTCACCACATTAGTTGGTATTAACTCCATTTTATTGGACCTGTGATCTGGATTCCATTTGAAAAGTTGTTCACTCCAGGGAGACAAAATTGTCTGCAGCACTCTTGTTATCCAACTCAGTGGACAACCTAGACAAGAGGGAGAATGTTAGTGTGAAGCCCAAACACCAAGATACACTTCTGCAGCCCCCTGGGAGAGGCTGTCACCTCCCCTTGGCTTGTCTGATTTGGGGTGACATTCTGGGTCACACCCCATGACATTCACCACATACTTCTCTTTGCTCCTCAGATTGATTTCTACAACTCTTACTCAGACGCTCATTCGGCTGGCGATTTTGGTACTGTTTATTCATTTCTCTCATATGTCAATAACTTTTCTTAATTTATTTGTTAGTGTGCAGGCAAGTGTGTGTGTGTACACGTGAGCATCAGTGTTGTCAGGTACATGATGTGTCTGTGTGTGTCATGTGAGCCACAGTGTGCAGGTGTGAAGGTCAAAGGACCACATTATGGAGTGGGTCCTTCCACTTTTCTGTGGGTTCTGGGAATTGAACTCAGCCTTACACAGCAAGTGCTTTTACCTACTGAACCATCCTGCCAACCTTATATGTTAAATATTTTTCTAATTTTAATGCTAAAGTTTATTAGAATATAACACAGCACATTCAACATGGAGATACATTTCTTTTCATTTTTTTTTTTTT
>NW_022196913.1:29168946-29171368 GCF_008632895.1 Mastomys coucha
TTTTTTTAGACAGGATTTCTATGTGTTGTCTTAGCTGTTGTGGAACTCTAGCTTTGAACTCACAGAGATACTCCTGCCTCTGCCTCTAAGTGTTGGGATTAAAGGCATGCACCACCACCCCAAGCTAAGGGGCCAGATTTCTTTTCTTTTCTTTCTTTTCTTTTTTTTCTTTCTTTTTTTTTTTTGAGATAGGGCTTCTCTGTATAGCCCTGGCTGTCCTGGAACTCACTCTGTAGACCAGGCTGGCCTCAAACTCAGAGATCTGCCTGCCTCTGCCTCCCAAGTGCTGGGATTAAAGGTATGCGCCACCACTGCCCAGCAAAGGGCCAGATTTCTAAGTGGGTATATTCATGTATTTTTTTGTTTAAAATATGTATTTTGTGTTGACATAATTTTATGAGAAAATTTTGCTTCTACGTTGGATTAAAGTCCATCTGCTAGATTAGTTTTAGTTACCTGTATTTTAGCTTCCAATTGCTGAACTCTTTTTCCTGTTGTAATTTTCTTTAAATGTACATGTTAGTATTTATTTGAATAGACTTGTGTATCTTAAAGTAAAATAAAGTAAGTTCAAAACTGTGTGTGGTATCACACACCTGTAATCCCAGCACTGAGACAGGAGGATTATTATAAGTTGAAGGGCAGCATTAAGCAATATGAACACAGGCCAGTCAAGGCTGCACAGTGATGTCCTGTTAAAACAAGCAAAAAGATAGCAAACAGAATTATTTCACTATGCTTTCTTAATTCATTCATGTCACTAGCTAAGATTTTTAAGAGAGAGCTTTTTCTTCAAGATTTGAAACAGAGAATGAGTAGCCATGGGAATGGTCCGGTTTGTGGGAATGTGTGCTGGAAGAAGCTGTCTTGTCACTAACCCACAGACTGTAAATATTTTTCTCTTGCTGTAGGAGGAGATGTGTTGAGCCAGTTTGAGTTTAATTTTAATTACCTCTCACGGAGCTGGTAAGACCAACATTCTTTTAAATACATGGTACCAAAATAGCATTTATGACTTGCCGGATTTGTTTTTTAGTTTATAGCTTATTTTCCTACTGGTTTGTCCTTTTATTTTCTCTCTCTCTCTCTCTCTCTCTCTCTCTCTCTCTCTCTCTCTCTGTGTGTGTGTGTGTGTGTGTGTGTGTGTGTGTGTGTGTGTGTGAATTCATCCTTGTTACTAGGTAATGAACCTAGGGCCTTCTGGATGCTAGGCAACTACTTTGTTATTTTGCTAAGTCCTTAGCTTTTTTTTTTTTTTTTTTTTTTTTTTTTTTTTTTTACAGTGTTTAAAAATTTGAGACAGGGTCTAACCAAGTGTGTCAGGCTTTGACCTTGGGGTCCCTCTTGCTTCAGCCTCTTAAGCAGCCTGAGTTACTGGCCTGTGTTACCACTTGTGGCTTTGCTAATGCTTTTGAATAGTGTTCTGGGTATACAGCTTCTAATCTCTCAGCATTTCATCAAATTACCTCTTAAATTATGTCTGTATACTTTGTAGTGTGTATTAGCACGTAGGGTGTACTTTATTCATTATTGGGGTTTTTGTTTGTTTATTTGTTTTTTCAGTTTTTCAAGACAGGGTTTCTCTGTATAGCCCTGGCTGTCCTGGAACTCACTCTGAAGACCAGACTGGCCTTGAACTCAGAGATCTGCCTGCCTCTGCCTCCCAAGGGCTGGGATTGAAGGCTGACTAATAGAATTTGTTAATCCATAGTAGTTGACTCTTTCTGTTCTCCTTGGTTATGTATGCTCTGATGTCTTTTAAAAGAAATCATCTACCTTTAAGGCATGATTCTATGTAGTCTTCTAAAACTTTTATGGTTTTAAAACAGATTTATTTATTTTTATTTGTATGTGTGCTTGCCTGTGTGTGTAATACTTATATGCAGTTGTTTGTTGAGGCTGTAAGTAAGCTGGACCCCCTGAAACTGGAGTTTGTGAGTTGTCTGATGTTGGGAAACAAACCTGGAAATTCTGGGATATCAGAAAGACTTTTTACATTTAATTCACCTGGGAATATTTTTGCAAGCTGAAGTATAAGTCTAATTTTATTTTTCCATAGAGGCAGCTGAGTGTTCTAGAACCAGTCTCTCATTAGTCTATGCTTTCCTCCCTAGTCTGCAGCAAGTCTGTATGCTTTCCTTTCTTCCCTCTTGGCCAGAGTGACTGTCCCTCAGGAGCTCCGCTCCTCTCTGTCCCTGTGACTTTACTGTTCATCAGCTTGCTTCTAAAAGGGCAGAGGTTCCTATTTGTCCTCTGTCTTAGTGACCATTGAATTGTTGTGAAGAGACACCATGACCAAGGTAACTTAGAAAAGAAAGTATTTAACTTAACTGGGGGCTTGCTTACAAGGTCAGAGTTCATGGCTGTCACAATGGGGAGTGTGGTGGCACAGAGAGAGAGAGAGAGAGAGAGAGAGAGAGAG